>NC_046662.1:119465539-119467278 GCF_010883055.1 Belonocnema kinseyi
CGACATCCGGCTACGCCTTTCTTTGAGCCTCGTTGTTCATACATTTCTTGCCACACAGTTTCAATTGCCCGAACAATCCTATCATTTAGGATAGCTGTGAATTTGGGTTTGTCCATCCTTGTAGAGCCCCGCATGCAAGGATAAGGCTGCGTACTCTGAGAGGTCGCCCGGTATACCAGAGTCACCGTTCTAAACACCTCACCCAGGTGCCATTCAGCTTTCGGCACGGTTTTCACACGTCCGCTTGGGGGTTAATTCCTTCGGGACCACCCCTGGACAATTGTCCGCGACTGCTTATTTATTTTTGTAACCATATTCAGCAGAAACCCTTGGTACACGGACCCTCTATCCGCACCCTTTAAGACGCGTTCGGTGGCTTTGTCATAGGCAATTCGGTTTGATTCTAGAGGAATCAAAACAAAAAATTATATATATGAAATAACGAAGCAACTGAATCACGACTTGCTAGAGTGCTACGATGCGAGTGTGGCCCGTGAACGGGGTTACATGGCACGGCTGAATGCTCTGTGGTGCGAGAAACATCCGGAGCTATCGCGCTTTTCGCAGCAACGTCTGCGAAGCCATGCTGAACTAATCTGTAAAAGGGGCTATGTAAGCGGAACGCCTACTTTACCACAACTAGAACAAGCCGGCAACAAAGAAAGAGAGGCGACACTAAGACCAACCGCGGGCAGACATCCAATAGATGAAGAGCGATGCTTTACGACCCAGAGAAACATCAACACCAAAATTTCTCTCAAGCCTAAAGATCTGGCTGAAATGGATGACGAGCTTCGTGGACATTTTTCCGGTGAATCCGACCTCTGGGCTATCAATTATTGTGTGTATAATGCAGCGAGAGCTTTGGCCGATGCGAACCGTGAAACAAAACCAACGGCTGATCATAAGACCAAAAGACGAATGCATCAACTTGCCATAAAGATAGACTGAGCTAGACAGTATGCGTCCCGCATTCAATGTGTGATTGACTACATCACATCTGGCAGGAATTTTACCGCCAAGTTGCGAAAGTTCGCGCGCGAACTCCGGACCCATTATCACGCACTTAACAAGTCAAAGCTGCTGACCATCAGGCAGCATATTGTAGAGAGAATACGTATACTATCTGACGCTAAGAGAAGTCTAGAGCGGAGGGAGAGATGGGTTAGAGAAAATCAAGAGTTTTTCTCTGACCCATCTCGACTCTTCCAAGACCTTCCAGTTACTGTCGAACACCCATCGAAACCAGAGGAGGTCGAAGTATTTTGGAGAGAAGTCTACGAAGTTCAGTACAGACTGGACGAAGACTCCGAAAATATAAATAGCTTCAAGGAGTTATGTGTTGCCCTCATAACACCTGATAAAGAATGCCCACCCATCACTACCGAGGAGGTGAAAAAATTATTAAGAGGGATGAAGAACTATTCCGCACCGGGACCAGATTGTATCAAAACCTTCTGGTAGAAGAAGTTTTCTTCAACCCATTAGCATTTGGCCCGTATTTTCACCTCATATTTGAGGTCAGAAGAGCCGATTCCAGAGTGGTTGGTGGAAGGGCGCACAATACTCCTGCTGAAAATAGGCACCTTAGCTGATCCGAAGAACTACAGGCCAATAACTTGTCTGAACACGCTTTGTAAGATATTCACAACTATCCTAAATGATAGGATTGTTCGGGCAATTGAACCTGTGTGACAAGAAATGTATGAACAACGAGGCTCAAAGAAAGGCGTAGCCGG
>NC_046662.1:119467378-119468635 GCF_010883055.1 Belonocnema kinseyi
CCTTTGAATGTAGGTCGTTCCCGCGTGAGTTGGACAACTAGATAGTATGTAAGCTAAATGCTTGGGGTGTGCATGGCACGCCCTGCAGCTATCATCGGGAATATCTTCGCTCAAAATGTGGCGACGGCATGTTAAGGTGGAAATGACACCGTCTTGGCATGCAAAAATGAAACCCTCTGTACCAGACTTTAATCCGGGCGATTTAAGGAAAGCAAACGTTAGCTCATAAGACATTGACTGATCCTTCACATTTCTGTGGAAAATATCGTGCATCCTCTTATCGAGGAGCTGTTCACGAAAGTTTTCCTCTTGTGCTTTTTTAATCCGGGTTTTCAGGAGTGAGTTTTCGAGATAGATAAGATTTGATGCATTTTGCTCACCCCTAATACTGAAGTCAAGTCCTAGTGCTTCAGCAGCCTCCTCCGCTGCTTTGTACAGAAATGCTCCTTTGCCCACTTCTTCGTGATTCCTGACCATTTTAAGAAGAGGGTCTCTTCCATTTGCAACTCTATGTGCTGTACCCAGAATAATCCTCTTGTGAAGACAACTTTTTGTTCATGTGCATAACCTTTCTTGTCCCGATATCAAGAGATCTGAGCTCGTTCTTCGTCCATGGAACTACTCCAAATGAATAGAGTAGTACCGGGACGGCAAGCATGTTCGTTGCGGATACTTTGTTCCTCGCCGACAATTCGGAAGACCAAATCTGTCGGATGAGACGTTTGTATCTGCTTCGGAGAGTATCCTTTATATACGTCACATCCTGAATGCGGCTCTGTGGCACGCCCGGGTATGTATAAGTCTCTCCAGCGCAAACCTGTCGTATGGCGCTTCTATCAACGAGCTCAGGATCTACAGGGATGCCATTAAGTTTTCCTCGCTTCAAATAAACATTGGCGCATTTGTCTAACCCAAATTCTATTCCAATTTCCTTAGTATATCGTTCGACAATCCCCAGAGCTAGATGCAGTTACTCTCTGTTTTTAGCATAGATCTTAAGATCGTCCATGAAAAATACATGAGTGACCTTGTACTTTCGATCTGCAGGTTTGCCGCACAAGTACCCGTCGGAATAACGCAGTGCTAGAGATAGTGGCAATAATGTAAGGCAAAAGAGGAGTGGGCTCATGGTGTCGCCCTGGAAGAAACCTCTCGGAAACGTGACCTTGTTAGTTGTCACACGATTTTTGCCAAATGAGATAATAAATCTGGTTTTCCAAAGCGGCATCAATCTCTCTATGCACCCAACTATTTGCG
>NC_046662.1:119468735-119475791 GCF_010883055.1 Belonocnema kinseyi
AGAAGCGAACCATGTTCGTTATCGAATTTTCGGCACCAGCTGACAAAAACATCATAGCCAAGGAGAATGAAAAGAAAGAGAGGTATCGAGACCTTATAAGAGGTTGCAACGATTATACACGGAATATTCTGTTAAACTGATCGTCCTTATCATAGGCGCTCTTAGTGGTGCCAAGCTTTCACTTGCTAATGGCCTAAAAAGCATCCCTGCGTATCAACAATATGCTATAACACTTGCGGGAAAAATGCAGAAGGCGGTTATCCTTGGGTCGCTCCGTGTTCTTAGGGTGCACGAGGCTTTTGCTGGATCGTCGTATTGATTCCTTTACAGACTGTAACCACCTATCTGACGGTTGTGAGACGTGGTTGTGGCTGAAATTTTCCCGCGATTTCGCTGGAAGCGGGTGCAATTTTTCAGATTAGCACCCGTTCCCGGCGAAATCCTGCGGTTGTCCTTATGGCAAATTTATATATATGTATATTACTTTATGATTATGTAATTACATTCTCCGATGACTCATAAACGAAAATCAGTGAATCATCCTCGAGATTTTATTTATTGTTTAAATAGAAAAATAAATTAGCTAAAAGTGTATAAGTTTTTTTATTACTTCAAGATGCCCTCATAAAAACAAGAAATAGATAGAGAAAATATACGCTAAAAATAAAAAATAAAATTTATAGTCAAGTCAGCTGTTTGCAAGAGCTTTACGTTAGAATACTCCATTAATTCGAGAGAGAGAGAGAGAGAGAAACGCATCGTACGATAGAGTGAGAGAAAAGGGACTCTCGCCTTGATTTCATAATGTTCGTTGATTTAAAGATCTTACTCAAATTTAAAGAAAATCCAAGGGACCAGGGAAAGTCTTAGAAGTGAGTGAGAGTTAAACTGACCTGAATTGAGCGAGCATAGGACCCTTGGCGTTCAAATGGCACTGACGTCATATTCTACACAAAAATACCAAAAAAATGGTGAACTCTGTGTGTGTTCGACTGTCGCGAAAATGAAACTTATGTGCGTTGTCAATAAGTCTCTCAAATAGTACGTAGTTGAACACACATGAATGTGAAATAAAAAAATAGACATTGCAACAACGTTTTTGCCTAAGATAATAAGTTTTCTGAAGAAGTGCATTGACAAAAAAGAATAATTGTTTGAAATATGCGTATTCTCAACTATAATAAAATAGACGAAAAGCTCCATCCAATCACTAAATACATTATTAATGAATATCTATCTTTATTATTAAGATATTGCCTTAACTAAAAATATACGTATTGCATAATTATATTTACATATACCTTGAAAAACACTAAGAAATTAGAATTTTGTAAGGTGAAGAAGAGTGGCCCTACCTATATAGGGTTACCTATATAGGTCAGAATAGGTGCCACCTATAGAAAATAAAACAGCTTCCTGCATAGGATCCTTTATAGAATCATAAATGATTCTATGGTAAGGGTATGGGTTCCTTCTTCCTACGTTATAATCCATATAAGAACTTATACAGGCTCCTATTACTAGGCAATCGCGTAGTCAAAAATAACTACTGCGCAGCTGTATCTTCTATAGGAAACTACTGCATCACACTTCCTGTTCATCATCTGTCCTATATAGGTCACTAATAGGATTCTATATAGTATCCTATGCAGGAAGCTGTTTCATTTCCTATAGGTGACCCTATACAGAATCCTATATAGGTCACTTATAGGATCCTTACATAGAATCCTATTAGTGACCTATATAGGTATTTTCAATAGGGAGGTAGCCCTTTTAAATGTCTTAAAGGCTTTAAAATATCCTTTCCGAAATTGAAATAGAAATGCGATCATAAATAACAAGCAGAGAGGCTGCAATTGAAATAAGAATTCGATCATAAATAACAAGCAGAGAGGCTATATCAATAGATTAGCCGACACGCAAGTGTCCTTTGTTAAGCTTTCGGATTAAAATTTAGAAGTAGATTTTTTAAATTTCACAGTTAACAGCCTAAAACATAATTATTCGGAATCTACGGGATTCGATGATTTCAAATATCTAACTTTTTTTTAAATATTTAAAATTGGAATTAATACAAAGTTTCTCGTAAATGGAATGAGATGCGCTAAAAAAGACAACATTTTTTAATTCAACTAGAAAATTGTATATTAGTATATGAGTTATAATTATATATAAGTATAATGAGAAATTCATCAATTAAAATAAAAGTTTTAATAATTTGAAGAGAAATTTAAAAAGGGAGAGTCGGGTTAGCGACGGCCAACTACTGTAAATAACTCTGCTCGCCCGGTACGTGACGAATACAAAAGCAACATTATATTACCGTCGCACCACTCTTAATAGGCCCACTAAAAGAACCTTGAAAAGGACCCAAATCTCTCAGACTATCTCATAGACTAAATCATTTAAATCGACTCTGCTTATAGACTCAAATGGGCCAGACTATTTCGCTTGAGAATACTCAGAGATTTCTATCAGTAGGGGGGGGGGGGGTGTCTAGTTTGGAAAGTTTATAACAACAAAAAATTCTTGAACATTCACTTTGTTAAGACTGGAGAAGCATTCAATAAATAACAAATAGGACGAGTATTATTATTGTATATTCTGGGTTGAGATCGTCACAGCCCCTGACGCTTGGGTGATCCCATTGCGTCCCCTTATCAGCCTTAAGCGTGACCCCAAAGTCTTTTCCATAGTGAGAGGACCGCAGCCATGTCGTCGGCCGATATTTTAGACTCACTGATGCTGGAGAAACTGCCTGTGAGTTTTACACGTTTCCCCGCAATCGTGGGGCAGTAACAGAGGATATGAGTGGAAGTTTTATTGTCCTTTACTCACAGACGACAGAGGGAACTTTCCTCAAGCCCTATCTTATGTCTGTGGTACCGGAGGTTTCCATGTCCTATACAAATTTCTGTTAGGATTTTGACTTCCTTCCTCCCGAGCTTAAGAATTTCTTTCGCTCGATGAGGGTTTAGCTTTGAGCCCAAGGGTGTTTCAGCCTGTCTGCAGCGAATGACCGCATCCCACTCATTCTGATGTTCCTCGGTCAGCCAACTGTTAATATTTTCAGTGACCGACCTACTGGAAATGCCTGAAACTGGCTCAGCTCCAGTCAAATTTTCCTTTGTTGCTAGCTTTACTAACCTGTCCGATATTTCATTGCCCCTGATGACACTGTGTCCAGGAATCCAGAGCAGAGTGACTCCGCTTTCTGTCACTAGCTTATTTAGTGCCTCAAAGCACTCCCATATTAGCAGCGACGTAGTCGTTGTTCCGTTCAGAGCCATGATAGCAGCCCTGCTGTCTGAGCACATAGGAATGTTTCTTTTCGCGCCGTAATCCATTGCCTTATAGGCACACTGGAGTAAGGCCATAATCTTAGATTGCAGAATTGTTGCGTAGGACCCCATCGCTATTGTGAAGTCCATTTCGTTCCTTCTACGGTATACACGTGCTCCAGCGTTCTCTGTTCCTGGGGCCCTCTGTAAACCAGTTGTCTCTATCACTGAGCAGGTGTACCTCTCCGTTAGCCCATTCCTCTTCTGTCGATAGGCTAGCCCGGTATTTCTTGTCGAAGAGGTAGTGGCAAGTGGACGTTTTGTCCCTGAGCATGCTCAGTGTCGGCCTCATCGTGATGTCGATTGGTATCCGCATAACTGTCGAGATACTGCTATCGTTTACCATATTTAGTCTCCAGGCCGCCTTCGCAGCCGCGGCTTTGATAGTAAGATGGAGGGGTTCTGAACTTATTAGTGCCCCCACGGCCATCGTGGGTGTCGACTTCGAGGCAACAGTGATACCTCTCAAAATCAGTCCCGTCATTCTTTCCAGTCGGGACTTCACAGCAGAAAGTTCGATCCTGGCCCACCAGACGACTGCCGCATAGGTTAGTCTGGGTCCCAGGATCGCTGTGTAGATCCGCATAAATGTCTTCGGTTTCAAGTCCCAGCTTTTCCCTATGGTTCTTCTACATAGCCAAAGAGTCGCTGCTAGCTTCTTGCACTTGTTTTCCACGTGCTCGTCCTATGACAGCTTCTTATCAGGATGACTCCTTGATATTTGGCTTGCCCTTTGATTTCGACTTTTTGTCCTCCCAATTTCAATGTACCCGTGGTTCCCCACTTGTACCTTCTGGTGAACACAACTACATCCGTCTTACTCGGATTGACTGATAGTTCAGTCCTCTTACACCATGAATCAACTATTCTTAGTGCTTGCTGCATTACTCCGAAGAGCACATCCAGATGCTGACCGCGCACAATAACTAGTATATCGTCCGCGTAGCTTATGACGTAGAAGCCCTGACTCGTGAATAGATGAAGCAGTTCATCCACTATCAGGCACCACAGCAAAGGTGATAGAACACCCCCCTGCGGACATCCTGAGTCAACGGTTCCACATAAAGCGGTGTCACCCTTGGTCGCGGTTAAATCCAGAGGTGTAGTTAAAGCCTCATTCGATGTCCATAAAGATTCCAATCGCTAGACCTTTCTGCTTCAGTTGTCCTTCAATTACGTCAACTGCAGTGCTCAGGGCCGTCTCAGTCGAATGACTAGCCCTACAGGCATGTTGTTGCTTGTGAAGAGGACTACTTGACAAGACCTTATTGCGGATATATCTGTCCACGAGTCTTTCCACTGTTTTTAGTAGGAACGATGTAGGGTTAATAGGTCGGAAATCCTTGGGTTAAGTATAACCGTTCTCAACGTCAGCCCAGCCCTAGCAAGTCTCACCAAAAGTCTAATGATGACCTCACCAGCTCTCTGTAAGAGGACTGGATATATACCATACAGGCTGGGAGACTTGTAAGGACTGAAGGACTTCAGGGCCCATCTGATCCTGGCTGGGGTCACAACCTGGTTGGCTAGCCGTCGTTTCAGGCCCAGTTGGGCCAGGAGACTTTGATTGCCTCAGAGGTGCCGTCCCCCGATCTCCTAACTTTGTGAAGCCCGGAAAATGTGCTTTGATCAGGTGAGCAAAGGTATCCCCGCCCGACTCTGAGTATCCCCCGCCAGGAAATTTTAGAGTACCGAGAATAGCATCCGGATTTCAAGAAAGCAGCTTGTCCAGTCTGGCTGCTGCTGCTCCTTTCTCGATATCAGTGCAAAAGTTGGTCCTTCGTTTTGCCAGAACTGGCACATCAGAACCTCTCTCTGGTTTGCCTGCGAATCTCTTTGAGTTTCGCGTTCCACCAGTGTGTCTTTCCAGCCGTTCGGACATTCGAAGACCGACAATTACTTTCTTAAGTTGATTTGATGGCATCCGTGAAAAACTCTGCCGCCATATCCAGGGTATCCACGTCTCTTATTGACCTGGGCATCCCTGAGAGTCCACTTCTTAGTTCTGTGGAAAACTGACACCATTCCGTTCTTCTAGGATTTCTAAACCATTTAGGGCCGGTGGGTACAACGAATTCCAAACACGAACTCTATCAGTGAGTTATCTGAGAGAGTGGGTTAATGTGAGACTCTCCACTTCTTGATGTTATCTGTAAAACTACCGGTACAGAGAGTGATGTCAATGACTTCCTCCCTGACCGAATTACAAAACGTTGGGGTGTTCCCCGACAGAAGAGAAAGACCCTTACCTTTCAGTATTCCACCAGTGTACGTACCTCCACTGGTGGATTGGTATCGCTTCATATGGAAAGTAAGCTGATCCCATGACAATCCTTCCTATTTCTTTAAGATTCATGACTATCACCATCAGGTCTCTGGAACATAGCTCAAGCAGGGGGAGAACGTTGACTCTCTTCGCAAGTATGCATGCCCTTGGATTGTCCGCCTTAGGGTCCCTGTAACAAAAACTAGCCCCCCCCCCTCTGAGCCCCTGATGGTATCTCGAACTAGCCAGGGCTCCTGGATTAGTAAGATACCTGTGTGCCTCACAGCCATGCTTCTCTGCAAAAATGCAGAGGCGACTTTGCTATGATGCAAGTTAATCTGGGTAATGGTTAGAACGGGAGCAGTCATTTAGGTCTGTTCCCGATCTTCCTGTTCACCGACAGATCTCTCCCGACCCTGACTGGCCACTTTAAAGTCGACCTGTCAATAAAGGTAGAAAGGCCTATTATTGAGGGCCGCAGGGACACTCCCCTGTGACTCAGTAATTTTCACAACTAGAGAATGTTTAAATTCTCCAGCTGCGTCCTCTTCCTAAGGCCTATCGTGCCTGACGCACCGCCAGAACGCAGCCATAATTGACGGGTTGAATTTCTCCAGCCGACTGAGAACCACCTGCGGGTCCGTCAGTTTACCTGGGAACCACGCCGTAGCCTTAACCATCTTCTGGAGCAATTCAACCTCATCCACCTTAAGAGAAGCGCCTTCCCAAGGTAGTCCCAAGGGTGGTCACATTGAGCGAGAAACTCAATGAATACCCGTTCGCAGGCCACCATACCAACGGAGGGCTGTTTCTTAGTCGCTGTGCGGGCTGCAGGTCATTCCCGTACCGATTCCAGAAATTGGAGATCGGTCCGGGAGAGACCTCGACGCAGGGATCCAGAAACCCCGTGTTAGCTAGGCTCTTTCACCCTTCTATCATACTACAATCATGCATACCAGGAGAGCTCGTTTAAAGGGATCCTTTTCAAAACACCCAGGAGAGCCCGTTTATAGGTATTCTTTCATCCATATCTATACTCATGCAGGCCGAAGTCTGTTTGACCCCTATGTTCCAAACGCTTAAGCCGCCCCACCAACTACAAAGCCTTACAGCCCCTATGGGAGGTAGTACGAGTACATAATATATCAATATTACATGAAAATATAAATAATAATAAACAGTACGTGGAATGAATGACCGGCTCAGAGCTCTATAGCGGAAGGAGCAGAGAGCGCGGCACGAGGTAGACTCGCTTCAGAGCTGCCAGATCGAACCTGAAAATGAACCCACCATACCTACCGTTTGGGAGCCGCAAAACAGAAGGTGCATGATTACCACTGTGAGTTCGTGTACTAGGCAGTCTGATAAGTCCCTGAAAAATGAAACACGGAGACGTTTTTTTGGCCAAAGTCGGTTTTATTTTTCAACATACTCTCCTTTTAGGTCGAT
>NC_046662.1:119475891-119479199 GCF_010883055.1 Belonocnema kinseyi
CGATTTTCAATCGGTCCAATAATGATGAATAGTATGCTCCGGTTATGGTTTTACCTTTTTCAAGATAGTCCACGAATATTATGCCATGTGCATCCTAAAATATGGAGGCCATAACCTTTCCGACCCATTGTTGCGTTTTTAGACCCTTCGGAGCACTTTGGCCCAGTGGAATCTACTGTTTTGTCTGTTGCGTTGACTCAGGAGTGTAGTAGTGGATCTAGGTTTCATCCATGGTTATGAATCGGCGCAAAAACTCTGTCGGCTTACGCGAAAATAATGCCAAATTCTGCTGGGAAGTTGTCACACGAATTCGTTTTTGGTCCACTATGAGCAAACGCGGCACCCATCGCGCGCAGAGCTTCTTCATGCCCAAAACTGAATGTACGATATTGCCCACACGTTCCAATGATATGCCTACAGGATTAGCTACCTCTCTGAATTTCACTTTGGGGCCATTCAACATCATATCATGGATTTTTTCGACATTTTCTGGTGTAGTGACCTCTTTCGGGCGCCCAGATCGTTCAGCATGAACTGTGCTCGTACGGCCACAACGAAACTCGGTAAACCACTTATGAATCGTTCCAATCAACGGTGCAGAGTCCGGGTAATACTTATTCAGCTTGGCCTTGGTCTCGGATATCGTTTTCTTGCGAAGATAGTAGTGTTTGATCAAAACTCGAAACTCAGATTTTTCCATATTAAAAAAACTCGGAGTTTAGTCGCTTCTCAGTGCTGTAACTTGTAAATGCGTAAACATAAATGGCTGAAGTTTTGACAGGCGTCATTTGAAGGATAAAGCTCGACCAAAATGGTTCACATAAGTGAATACTAATGCCATCTCTTAGAATTTTCAGGTACTTATCAGACTGCCTAGTATAAGCCGAAAATGCACGATTCGACTTCGGTTTTCTGCTGTACGATGATTACCGATCTGAAAGCTTCGGAAGACTTCGGTGGTCTTCTATTTATATCTCGATCCCCATTTTAAAGAAATGGCATAGCTGCCAGATCGAGACTGACGTTTACCCCCACCATACCTACCGTTTGGGAGCTGCAAAATAGAAGGTGCATGATTACCACTGTGAGTTCGTGTATAAGCCGAAAATGCACGATTCGACTTCGGTTTTCTGCTGCACGATGATTGCCGATCTGAAAGCTTCGAAAGACTTCGGTGGTCTTCTATGTATATCTCGATCCCCATTTGAAATAAATGAAAGATATTAGAGAATTTAATGTTTCGCGTAATTCTTCATTTAATGCATGAGTCGATTTTGAGATTATGTTTTTCAGGTATATGTAGTATAAATATTGTAACTATTATATATTTTTAATGTTAATATTATAATTATAAAATATAACATTAATTTTAATTAACAGTTGACTACCTTTTAATAGAAATAGTTAAACTTTCAACTAAAACTACGGCACTATAAAGATGAGTATGTGCATCCGCCATTTTCGGTCCATGGAGTAGAGCAAGTATGTATAAAACGCGTGTGTTGAACGGGAGAATTGAAGCTCGACTGTGATCAAATTAGCTTTTTATATTAATAAATAATAATTTTAATTTGTTTATAGTCGTGCTAGGAAACGTGTGAATAAATATTTTTGTTTTAGAGTGTTCTGAAATGGGGTGTGGAAGCTGTAATTGTGAAGACCACATACAGCCTACACAGGTTCTTATTAAACGTAAGTAAATATGAAATTTAACATTACCTTACTTTAGACTGTATAACATGTGCATTTTATGATGTACACAAAATGAGTGTACCATTTTGGGAATATTTTATAATACTTTAGTTTTATTTGGTCTAATATACTTTTCCTATGTTAACTTAAATAAATATGTTATTTACTTACGTTTAAAAAGTACCTGTGTAGGCTGTATGTGGTCTTCACAACTGCATCTTCCACGCCCAATTTCAGAACACTCCGAAAAAAATTTATTCAAATGATTCCTAGCACGTCTATAAACAAATTGAAACTATTATTTATTAATATAAAAAGCTAATTTTATCACAGTCGAGCCTCAATTCTGGCATTTAATGTACACGTTTTAAACATACTCCCTTTACTCCATGGACCGAGAATGGCGGGTGCATATACCCATCTATTTAGGTGCTCTACTAAAACAAATAGTTTTCGGCAAAAAAGGAAATTTATTACATTTGTTTTAAGCAAAATATTTAAATTTTAAAACAAAAAGTTAAATTTTTATCCGAAAGGCTGAATTGTATACGAAAAAAGGCATTTTTAATAAAATACATGAACTTTGCACAAAAGATATTTATTTTCCTCGAAGTCTAATATTCTATACAAATATTAATGTTTCATCATAGTTAAATTTTCGACAAAAAAGATTAATTTTCTTGTAGTTGAAAGGAATTAATTTTTAAACAAAAATAATAAAAAGCTCTATAAAATAGTTAAATTTTCATAAAAGAAATTTTTCAACTAAGTTGATAAATCATCAACTAAAACAAAACTAAATTATAATTATTAAATATTTCAAAATCTCATATTAAATCACCGTAATCAATTGAAACTTCCTTGGAAAATTTTTAAATACTCTGAAATATTGCAATACCTTCAAAATATTTTAAGATGCCTTGAACTTTTGTTTTAAAGTTTTAAACTACTTCTTTAAAATTATTTGAAATTCCTTAAAATTAGGAAAATAGGATCAAAAACCTAGACACCTTTTAAAGATTTCTAAAGTACTTTAGAATTTGTTTAAATAACTCTGCTATAACTGTTAAAATTCTTTGAAATTCCTTGAAATTATAAAAATAAAATGAAAATTCCTTGAAATCTTTTAAAACATCCTCAAATATTTAAAATCTTTTGAAATCCCTTAAAATTTTGTGAAGCTTCAGATTGAAATTTAAAAAAGAGAAAAGTTTCAAAACGTTAAACATTGAAATGTTTGTAGATTACAGTTTTGAAAATGAAATCAATAAAAATTCAAAGCTTTCGAAATTTAATTTTTAAAAATTTTCAACTATTCAATAAGAATAATTTTCAACTCGATGGGATTTAAATCTTCAAATTCAGAATTGTAAACTTGGAAGTTTATTTATAAAAAATTAATAATCATAAATAAATTAAATGCGTTCAAAATTTAAATGTATGTTTTTCAATTGGACAATCTATAAATGAAATTATTTCATACTGGAGTTTAGAAAACAGAAAAATTTTAAAACATTAAAAATTTAACTGCTTGTAGATTAGTCACACTATTAAATTAAATTTTTAATCGAAATTTCTTGCGTTAAAGTTTAAGTATTTCTAAAACGATTTTTGTA
>NC_046662.1:119479299-119481218 GCF_010883055.1 Belonocnema kinseyi
CGAGCAAGAGGGAGGGGGTAAAAACAATGTTTAAATTGGAAATTTTGCGTTTTGAAAAATTTATTTTCATTCTAAAATATTCCATACTAGATATCTAGTTGTCGGTCAGTTGGAATTGGTGTTCACTGATTGTTTAAACAAATTATAAATATTGTAAACAACGTCATTTTTTAAATAATAATTTTTTTTATTATCCAAAAATCATCTATAGATGTGGAAGAGTGTCTTTCAACGATACCTTCAGTTCTTTTCTGGGAAATTTAGTTCGTTCTAGCTGTAGTTCCCAATTTTAAAAATCATTTTCAATAGATTTTTCGAGTCAGAGTGGAGGGGGTAAAAACAATGTTTTTATTGGAATTTTTGCATTTTGAAAAATTTAATTCTATTCTAAAATATTCCATATTTGATATTTAACAAATTCAAACAAATTATAAATATTATAAACAAAATCAGTGTTTAAATAATAATTTTTTTTATGATCAAAAAATCACCTATAGGTATGGATGAGGGTCCTTCAACGATACCTTCAGGTTTTTTCTGGGACAATTAGTTCGATCTAGCTATAATTCCCAAATTTAAAATTCATGTTCAAGGGTTTTTGTCGAGCCAGAGGGTGGGGGTAAAAACAATGTTTTAATCGCAAATTTTTGCATTTTGAAAAATTTATTTCCATTTTAAAATATTCCATATTTGATATTAAACAAATTCAAATAAATTATAAATATTATAAACAATATCATTGTTTAAATAATAATTCTTTTTCAATAATTCCAAAATCAACTACAGATATGGATGACAGGCCTTCAACGATACCTTCAGTTTTTTTCTGGGACAATTAGTTCGTTCTAGCTATAGTTCCCCATTTTAAAAATCATTTTCAATAGATTTTTCGAGTCAGAGTGGAGGGGGTAAAAACAATATTTAAATTGGAATTTTTGCATTTTGCAAAAAAATTTTCTATTCTAAAATATTCCATATCAGATATCTAGTTGTCAGTCATTTGGATTTGTTGTTCACTGATTGTTTAAGCAAATTATAAATATTATAATCAATATCATTGTTTAAATAATAATTTTTGTTCAATGATTCAAAAATCACCGAGAGATATGGATGAGAGTCCTTCAACGATACCTTCATTTTTTTTCTGGGACAATTAGTTCGTTATAGCTAGAATTCCCAATTTTAAAATTCATGTTCAAGGATTTTTTCGAGCAAGTGGGAGGGGGTAAAAACAATGTTTAAATTGGAATTTTTGCATTTTGAAACATTTATTTTCATTCTAAAATATTCCATACTAGATTTCTAGTTGTCAGTCAGTTGGAATTGTTGTTCACTGTTTGTTTAAACAAATTATAAATATTCTAAACAATATCATTGTTTAAATAATAATTTTTTCAATAATTCAAAAATCACCTAGAGATATGTATGACAGGCCTTCAACGATACCTTCAGTTTTTTTCTGGGACAATTAGTTCGTTCTAGCTACAGTTCCCAATTTCAAACATCATTTTCGATATTTTTTTCGAGTCAGAGTGGAGGGGGTAAAAATAATGTTAAAATTGGAATTTTTTCATTTTGAAACATTTATTTTCATTCTAAAACATTCCATATTAGATATCTAGTTGTCAGTCAGTTGGAATTGTTGTTTAATGATTCTTTAAACAAATTATATATATTCTAAACCATATCATTGTTTAAATAATAATTTTTTTCAATAATTCAAAAATCACCTAGAGATATGGATGACAGGCCTTCAACGATACCTTCAGTTTTTTTCTGGGACAATTAGTTCGTTCTAGCTATAGTTCCCAATTTTAAAATTGTGGGTCCGGATGCAATAAGGGCACATAAAATTTTTTCTTGCGAAAACGAAGTCCCCTGGAGGCTTTAGAAAAAATTTTCGAATTTTAATTTTCAAA
>NC_046662.1:119481318-119484416 GCF_010883055.1 Belonocnema kinseyi
AGGGTCTTTTTAAATTTTTAAGGAATTTTCAAGAGATTTCAAACGATTTTAAAGGATTTTAAATATTTGAGGATGTTTAAAAAGATTTTAATGAATTTTTCATTAATTTTTATAATTTAAAGAAATTTCAAAGAATTTTAACAATTATAGCAGGGTCGTTTAAAAAATTCCAAAGTGCCTTAGAAATATTTAAAAGATGTCGAGGGGTTTCAAAAGATTTTAAAGGCTTTCAAATATTCGTGGATGCTTAAAAAGATTTTAATGAATTTTTCATTCATTTTTATAATTTAAAGAAATTTCGAAGAATTTTAACAATTATAGCAGGGTTGTTTAAAAAATTCCAAAGTACCTTAGATATCTTTAAAAGATGTCGAGGGTTTTCAAAAGATTTTAAAGGATTTGCAAGATTTTAGGATGCTTTAAAACATTCCAAGGAATTTTAAAATAATTTCAATAATTCAAAACAAATTCAAAACATTCTTATTATTTTTTTCAACTTTTCTGGTTGAAAGTGGAACTGCCTTGTTGAAAATATACTGAACTAAGTAGGAAAATTATGAAATTTTTAATTTCTGACATTCCATAATCACAATTTTGTAGAGCCCAAAGTTTCTAAAGCATGAAGTTTTATAAATTTCAATCTGTAGATTTTAAAAAATTTCAAGAGATATCAACAGATTTGTAAGCATTTTAAATATTTGAGGAAGTGTTAAAAGACGCCAAAGAATTTCCAATTGATTACAGTAATTTAATATGAGATTTTAAAGGACTTGATATATTTTAGGAGATTTTAATAGATTTCAAGAAAGTTTTAAACGATTTTCATAACAGAGTAAGAGATTTTAAAGGATTTGAAATATTTCCTGGTTTTTTTCTAAATTTCTAGATATCTTCAAGAGCTTTAAAAAATTTCGAGAGATTTCAAAAGATTTGTAAGGATTTTAGATATTTGAGGAAGTGCTTAAAGACGCCAAGCAATTTCCAATCCATTACAGTAATTTAGTATAGGATTTTAAAGGATTTGAAATATCTTAGGATATTTTAATAGATTACAATTAATTTTAAAATGATTTGAATGATTTCATATGAAATTTCAAAGGATTTGATATATTTTAGAATATTTCAATAGATTTCAATGAATTTTAAGATGATTTCAATTATTTAGAATGAGATTTTAAAGAATTTGAAATATTTTAGGACATTTTGAGAGACTTCAAGGAATTTTCAAATGATTTTTATAACTTCGTATGAGATTTTAAAGGATTTGAACAATTTTACGATATTTTATTCGATATCAAAGAATTTTAGAATGATTTTAATAATTTAATATGAGATTTTACAGGATATGAAATATTTCATGGGGGTTAAAGAATTTCAAGATATTTTAAAGATCTTTAGATAATTTCAAAAGATTTGCAAGGATTTTAAATTTTTGAGGAAGTGCTAAAAGACGCTAAGGAATTTCCAATTTATTACAGTAATTTAATATGAGATTTTAAAGGATTTGATATATTTTAGGATATTTTAATAAATTTCAAGTAATTTTTAAATGGTTTTAATAATTTCATATGAGATTTCAAAGGATTTGAAATATTTCATGTTTCGTTTTTTAAATTTCAAGACAGATGAAAGATCTTCAAAAGATTTGTAAGGATTTTAAATATTTAAGGAAATTTTAAAAGACGCCAAGGAATTTTCAATTGATTACAGTAATTTACTATGAGATTTTAAAGGATTCGATATATTTTAGGATATTTTAATAGATTTCAAGAAATTTTTAAATGATGTTATAAAATTTAGGATGGGATTTTTAACGACCTTGAATGAACGAAAAAAAAAATTATTTAAACAAATAGAATGTTTAAAATTTTTTCTTTCACGATTTAATTTACAACAATGTTAAGTAAAACCAGATAACGCAAACTAAAGAAAAATAATATTATTTTGAGCTTTAAACAAACAAACAAAGTTAACACTTTGTCCATCAAACATTATTTATATCCCCTCCACTCTCACTGAATGCCGAAAAAGCCTTTTCAAATAAATTTGTATATTCAAACATATAGCCAGAACGAACAAATTGTCCCAGAAAAAAACTGAAGGTATTGTTAAAGACCTCTCATCCATATCTCTAGGTGATTTTTGAATCATTGAAAACAAATTATTATTTCAACAATGATATTGTTTATAATATTTATAATTTGTTTAAACAATCAGTGAACAACAATTCCAACAGACTGACAACAAGATATCTAGTATGGAATATTTTAGAATGAAAATAAATGTTTCAAAATGCAAAAATTCCAATTTAAAAATTGTT
The DNA here is from genome assembly GCF_010883055.1 of Belonocnema kinseyi. Taxonomy (NCBI): domain Eukaryota; kingdom Metazoa; phylum Arthropoda; class Insecta; order Hymenoptera; family Cynipidae; genus Belonocnema; species Belonocnema kinseyi. The sequence continues at coordinate 119,483,639 of NC_046662.1, forward strand.
TTTAACCCCTCTACTCTGGCTCGAAAACTCCATTGAAAATGATCTTTAAAACTGGGAACTATAGCTAGAACGAAATGATTGTCCCAGAAAAAAACTGATGGTATCGTTGAAGGCCTCTCATCCATATCTATAGGTGATTTTTGAATCATTGAAAAAAATTATTTTTTAAACAATGATATTGTTTAGAATATTTACAATTTGTTTAAACAATCAGTGAACAACAATTCCAACTGACTGATAACTAGATATCTAATATGGAATATTTAAGAATGTAAATAAATTTTTCAAAATGCAAAAATTCCAATTTAAACATTGTTTTTACCCCCTCCACTCTGACTCGAAAAATCCATTGAAAATTATTTTTAAAATTGGGAACTATAGCTAGAATGAACTAATTGCCCCAGAAAAAAATTAAGGTATCATTGAAGGACTCTCATCCATATCTCTAGGTGATTTTTTAATCATAAAAAAAATTATGATTTAAACAATGACATTGTTTATAATTTTTATAATTTTTATAATTTTTTTAACAATCAGTGAACAACAATTCCAACTGACTGACAACTAGATATCTAATATGGAATATTTTAGAACAGAAAAAACTTTTGAAAAATGCAAAAATTCCAATTTAAACATTATTTTTACCCCCTCCACTCTGACTCGAAAAAACCCTTGAACATGAATTGTGGGTCCGGATGCAATAAGGGCACATAAAATTTTTTCGTGCGAAAACGAAGTCCCCTGGAGGCTTTAGAAAAAATTTTCGAATTTTAATTTT
>NC_046662.1:119484516-119499036 GCF_010883055.1 Belonocnema kinseyi
ATTCCAACTGACTGACAACTAGATATCTAATATGGAATATTTTAGAATGAAAATAAATTTTTCAAAATGCAAAAATTCCAATTTAAACATTGTTTTTACCCCGTCCCTCTTGCTCGAAAAAACCCTTGAACATGAATTTAAAAATTGGGAACTATAGCTAGAACGAACTAATTGTTTCAGAAAAAAACTGAAGGTATCGTTAAAGGACTCTCATCCATATCTCTAGGTGATTTTTGAATCATTGGAAAAAAATTATTATTTAAACAACGATATTATTTATAATATTTATATTTTGTTTAAACAATCAGTAAACAACAATTCCATTTGATTGACAACTAGATTTCTAATATGGAATATTTTAGAATATGAATAAATTTTTCAAAATGCAAAAATTCCAATTAAAACATTGTTTTTACTCTCTCCTTCTTGCTCGAAAAAGCCCTTGAACATGAATTTTAAAATTGGGAACTATAGCTAGAACAAACTGATTGTCCCAAAAAAAACTGAAGGCATCGTGGAAGGACACTCATCCATATCTCTAGGTGATTTTTGAATCGTAAAAAAATTATTATTTAAACAATGACATTGTTTATAATATTTATAATTTGTTTAAACAATCAGTGAACAACAATTCCAACTGACTGACAACTAGATATATAATATGGAATATTTTAGAATAGAAAAAACTTTTGCAAAATGCAAAAATTCCAATTTAGACATTGTTTTTACCCCCTCCACTCTGACTCGAAATATCTATTGAAAATGAATTTTAAAATTGGGAACTATAGCTAGAACGAACTACTTGTCCTCGAAAAAAACTGAAGAAATCGTTGAAGGTATCGTGCAATTGATTACGGTAATGTAATATGAGATTTTAAGGGATTGGATATGTTTGAGGAAATTTTAATAGATTTCAAGAAATTTTTAAATGATTTTAAAATTTCAGTATGGAACTTTAAAGGATTTGAAATATTTTCGGATATTTTAATAGATTTTAAGGAATTTTTAAATGATTTTAATAATTTAGTATGAGATTTCAAAGGATTTTAAATATTTCAGGATATTTTTTTTTTAATTTCAAGATATTTTCAAGAACTTTAAAACATTTCGAGAGATTTCAGAAGATTTGTAGGAATTCTAAATGTTTGAGGATGTTTTAAAAGATGCCAAAGAAATTTCAGTTGATTACAGTAATTTAGTATGAGATTTTAGAGGATTTGGTATATTTTAGGATATTTTAATAGATTTCAAGGAAGTTTTAAATTATTTGAAATATTTTAGGATATTTTAATAGATTTTAAGGAATTTTTAAATTATTATAATTATTTAGTATGAAATTTTAAAGGATTTGAAATATTTCAAGATATATTAATAGATTTCAAGCAATTTTTCAATGATGTTAATAATTTAGTATGGGATTTTGAAGGTTTTGAAATATTTTAGGATATTTTAATAGATTACATGTAATTTTTAAATGATTTTAATGATTTTAAATGAGGTTTTAAAGGACTTGATATATTGTTTTAGAATATTTTAATAGATTTCAAGGAACTTTTAAATGATTTTAATAATATAGTAAGAGATTTTAAAGGATTTGAAATATTTTCGGATATCTTGATAGATTTCAAGGAGTTTTTTAATGATTTAAAAAATTTAGTATGGGATTTTAAAGGATTTGAAGTATTTCAGGATATTATAATAGATTTCAATGAATTTTTAAATGATTTCAATTATTTAGAATGCGATTTCAAAGGATTTGAGATATTTTAGGATATTTTAATGGATTTCAAGGAATTTTTAAATGATTTCAATTATTCAGAATGAGATTTTAAAGGATTTGATATATTTTAGGATATTTTAATAGAATTCAAGAACTTTTAAATGATTTTAATAATTTAGTATGAGATTTCAAAGGATTTGTGATATTTTATGATATTTTAATAAATTTCAAGTAATTTTTAAATATTTTTATTAATCTCATATGAGATTTTAAAGGATTTTATATATTTGAGGAAGTTTTAAAATATTTCAAGGAATTTTAAATGATTTTAAACATTTAGTATTGTAGTTTAAAGGATTTAAAACATTTCCGGATATTTTAATAGACGGCTAGAAATTTTTCAATGATTTTAAGAATTTAGTATGAGATTTTATAGGATTTGAAATATTTTAGGATATTTTGATAGATTTTAAAAATTTTAAAATGAGTTTAGTAATCTAGTATGAGATTTTTAAGGATTTGAAATATTTCAGGATATTTTAATAGATTTCAAGGAATTTTTAAATGATTTCAATTTTTTATAATGAGATTTTAAAGGATTTAAGATATTTTAGGATATTTGAATAGATTTCAAGTAATTTAAAAAGGATTTTAATAATTTCATATAAGATTTTAAAGGATTTAAAATATTTGAAAAAGTGTTAAAAGACGCCAAGGAATTTCCAATTGATAACAGTAATTTCATATGAGATTGTAAAGGATTTGATATATTTTAGGATATTTTAAGATATTTCAAGAAAGTTTTAAATGATTTTAATAATTGAGTATGGGATTTTAGTGGATTTGAAATTTTTCATGGTTTTTTTTTAAATTTCAAGATATTTTAAAGATATTTAAATAATTTCAAAAGATTTGTTAGAATTCTAAAGATTTTAGTGAGTTTTAAAAGACACCAAGTAATTTTCAATTGATTATAGTCTTTTAATATAAGATTTAAAGGATTTGATATATTTAAAGGTATTTTAATTGATTTCAAGTAATTTTAAAATTTTATTAATAAATCAGTATGATATTTTAAAGGATTGGAAAAGTTTAATGCTATTTTAATCGATTTCAAGAAATTTAAAAATGATTTTAATAATTCAGTATGGGATTTTAAAGGATTTGAAATATTTCATGATTTTTAAAAAATTTCAATATATTTTAAAGATCTTTAAATACTTTCAAAAGATTTGCAAGGATTTTAAATATTTGAGGGAGTTTTAAAAGATGCCAAGGAATTTTCAATTGATTACAGTGTTTTAATATTAGAATTTAAAGGATTTGATATATATTAGGATATTTTAATGGATTTTAAGACATTCTTAAATGAGTTTAATAATTTAGCATGAAACTTTAAAGGATTTGGAATATTTCAGGATGTTTTAATAGATTTTAAGAATTTTAAAATGATTTTAATAATTTAATATGAGATTTTAAAGGATTTTAATAACTTAGTGTGAGATTTTAAAGGATTGGAAATATTTTAGGATATTTTAATAGATTACAAGGAATTTTTACCTTCCAATAATTCCATGCCTAGTTAATGTTTAAATAAAACTTCCAATGTTCAATTCGTGGTAGTCCTTTCGTAAATATATCCGCATTCTTTTCTGTAGAAGCTAAATGTTTAACCTTGATGTAACCCTTACTTAAGATAATTCGGATATAATGATATCTAATATCTATATGCTTAGTTTTAGGATGAAACATTTTATTTTCAGCCAAGAATTGGGCTCCAATGTTGTCATTATTCAATAGAATATTTAAAAATTCCTTGAAACCAAGTTCCAGAATGAATTCACGTAGATAACAGGCCTCTTTGGTAGCATCGGTCAAAGCCATATATTCTGCTTCAGTTGAGGATAGTACAACGGTACGTTGTTTCCTAGCTTCCCAAATTACTGCAGCACCACTTAATATAAAAGTGAATCCGGTATATGAACGTCTGTCTACAATGCAGCTACCCCAGTCAACATCTACATATCATATGAGGTCCTTCGAATTTTTCTTGTAGGTTAATTGCATGTCAATAGTGCCTTTAAGATAACAGAGAACTCATTTCGCCGCTGTCCAATGTTGCTCTTCATGACATGCATTAAATTGGCTTAAGTTGCTAACAAAAAATGATCTGTTTGAGTGGTTTTCTTCTCGCCTTTTGTTAACTTGACGTTTTGATCCACTGATGTTGTGACGGAATTTGAATCATTCATGTTAAAGCGTTTCAGTATATCCCAAATGTAGCCTTTTTGAGATATACTTATGCAACTCTTTCCTTGTGAAATCTCAACGCCTAGGCAATAATGAGCTTTTCCCAGGTCTTTTACACCAAAAGTTCCTGTTAACTTCTTCTATATACATTCAAGATTGGATAGGCTTCTATAGGCGATGAGGATATCATCCACATAGATAAGAATTAGTATGATTTCTCCCCCTCGTTGCATAGAATATACACAAGGATCAGCATTCATTGGTTTTAATCCAATACTTTGATGATGTTCATCAAAGCGCGTGTGCCATTGGTGACCTGCTAGTTTTAAACCATAGAGGAATCTTTGCAATGGACATACCTTGTTTCCTCCTTGAAGATCCTTGAGCATCTGTTTTGCATTTTCTCCAATTTTATCTTTTTGTTTTCTTGACAAAATTTGTTCTAAGGATTCTTCTAGGAGCTTGGGTACGTCCATTAAGATTTCTTCTGCAATTTTGCCATTTAAATATGCTGTAGTGATGTCTAATTGATGAATTTTTAATTCCTCTCGAACAGCCGGTGCCGAAAGCAACATAACTAAACTTAGGCGAGCCACTGGAGCAAAAGTATCGTTGAAATCTGTACCTGGGCGTTGGGTAAATCGCTATGCAACGACTCGAGCCTTCATCCTTGCGATACTACCATCAGGGTTGTATTTATTTTGGAGTATTGTTCTGCATCCTATGACATTTTGGTTCTTGGGTCTTTCCACGATTTTCCAGGTGTTATGTTTCAGAAGAGACTCTATTTCTTCAGTGATCGCGTTTTTACAAGATTTCGAATCTGGTCAACTTAGAGCCAGTTTCCAAGGAATTTCGGTAGCTATATTCGCGTAATCTTCAACGATGTTCATGAGAACACAATTTTCTTGTACCCTTTCCTTGTACCCATCTCTCTTCTTCAGGAAAATGTTCATTTTCTTATATGTAAGGAATTTGTTGTTCTGGTTCTTGGTTTTCCGTGATGTTCAATTCTGTTCAATTTCTTGAGGTATAGGTTCTTTTTTCGAAGAATTAGCTGCGATTGATTTATTAGGGATTGACTACTTTGTGGTCTGTTGGCAACCAAACTCGATAACCTTTGGAATGTTCACTATAACCCAGGAAAATGCATTTCTTACCAGGGGGTTCCATTTTTCCTCTCGAGATATTTTTGTCAATGACTTATGCCTTTTCTCCAAAGATTCGTAAGTGTTTTAGGTCCGGGAGATTTCCTGTCCATTTTTCGAATGGGGTTCTTCCGTCAAGTGCTTTTGTAGGACATCGGTTCCTGATGCAGTTTGCTGTAAGAATAGCTTCAGCCCAGAAAGATGTTGGGAGACCTGATTGTAGTATGCAACGTGCAATTTCTACAGGACTTCGATTTTTTTTTTCGGTAATTTCATTTTGTTGCGGCGTATAAAGTACAGTAAGACGACGCTTGATGCCTTCTTGTTTCAGGAAGGAATCCAACTCTTTGCTGAGAAACTCCCCTCCATTGTCAGTTTGAAAAGCTTTAATTTGAACACCTTTCTGCTACTCTGAAAAACTTTTATATTCTTTAAAAGCTTGAAGGACATCGCTTTTCTTACGTAAAAATCTAATTTCACACTATCGTGAGCTGTCGTCAATAAAAGTAATAAGATATTTAGCTTTTCCCTTGGATTATGTTCGCATTGGACCACATGGATGCGAATGCAAAATTTCTAGGATTTTTGTACCATTTACTTGAATGTTTTGGAAAAGGAAGAGAAGTAATCTTACCCTGCAGGCAAATTTCGCGTAGTGGAATAGAATATTCATTTGTCCACATTATTCCAGTTGCGACTTCATTTTTGTTCATTTAAAAAAGATCGTGTTGATTCAAATGACCTAATCATTGGTGCCAAATCATTTCTTGCATTTTCCGAAGATCATTTGATACCATGCATGTTCCTTCTTCATTTCTTTCTCTTATGTAGTACAAATCTCTCATCCTGTCGGCGACCATTTTCACTTTTCCGTTTTCATCTTTCACAATAGCAATTTTCTTCTTAAAAGTGACTTCATTATCTGTGTCAGTTATCTTTACGACGGATATAAGGTTTGTCCGAAGGTCAGGTAAAAATAGTGTATTATCCAAACGTATATCTTTTTCTGTTTTCCCGTCTGGAACCACTATTCTAACGGTACCTTATCGCTTTCACGTCGGTAGATGCATCACTAGCGAGGTGTAGTTTTTTATGTGGAGTATTTTCGAAATTTATGAAAATATTTTCACCCTTGCATAGATGCGAATTGCATCTACTATCGAGTCAACACTTTTCCTTCTGTGAGCCGATTACTGCACTAAGGGCAATAGATTTTTCTGCTGATACTAGAAAAGCTTCATCCTCAGCAACGAAGGCCTTTTCTTTCTTTTCTGGACAATCAGCGGCCTTGTGACTAGTTCGTCTGCATCGATGACACTGAAACTTAAATGTTTTTTAAAGAATCATACCTTATTTTATTTTCTGTTTTCTTATTATTAAATTTCTTTCTATATTTTCCTCGTGCTAATATAGCACTTTGATCACTTTCCTTGGCTTTTTGTTGCCTGGTGTCAATTTCATCAAGTATTTTCTGCTTTAGAGTTTCTGGATCTGGTAACTGAGTCTGGGCGACGATGGCACATCGAAGGTTATCGTAGCTTTCAGCAAGATTGAGTAGAAGCATGATTGATTGCTGTTTAATTCCAAATTGAAAATCTAATTCCGATAATTCGTTGATAATTCCAAAAAATTCACTCATTTGCTAGGAAATATCACCAGTTGCATCCATCTTGTACGATGTCAAGCGTTTCCACATTGAGACTTTTCTCGCTGGTGCTCTTGATTTGCAGATCGTTTCCAGTTTTAACCAAATATCCCTCGAAGTTTCGCAACCTTCTATGTTTTTTAGTTCCTTTGAGCTGATAGATAGTATCAAATCTGCCTTTGCCTTTTCGTCGTTGTCGATCCATGTTTCCACTGCAGCCGCATTTGCTTCCGTGTCTTCCGGTTTTGTTTTCTTCCCGTTCACATACCCCCACATTCCATTTTTGGTTAATAAAGTTTTGAGCTTTCATTTTCCATGTATCATAATTTCGCTTCCTCAACGCTTCCAAACGTGCAGAGTTCGTAGATGATTCCATATTTTTTGTTTTATTGTCAAGTGTAAAGATCCACTTAATTCCGAAAAATATAACACACCAATTTTTTTATTTTCGTTTTTGGTTTATATACTACAAAAGCCATCTGGGCCCATAACCTGATAGAAATATATTTCTAATATTATAAGCTTAATTGAATAAGCAGAGTATTTTATAAACCAAACGTTTATTATTCATAAAATAATAAGCTGACATAACAGGACTAGTGACAGACAAGACAAAATCAAAACACGATAGAACCGTGTTATTAGGATACAACATGAAGTTGGTTTGAATCTTGATGGAACGCTAATTTGAACTCTAACATTTAATAGATTTCATGGAATTTTCAAATGATTTTTATAATTTAGTATGAGATTTTGAAGGGTTTGAAATATTTTAGGATATTTTAATACATTTTAAGAATTTAAGAATGATTCTAATAATTTAATAAAAGACTTTGAAGGATTTGAAATATTTTAGGATATTTTAATAGATTTCAAGTATGTTTTAAATGATTTTAATAATTTCATATGATATATAAAGGATTTGTTGACATTTTAATAGATTTAAAGGAATTTTTAAATTATTTTAATAATTTAGTGTGAGACTTTAAAGGAATTTTTTAATTATTTTAATATGTTAGTGTGAGACTTTAAAGGATCTAAAATATTTTAGGATATTTTGATAGATTTCAAGAAAAAATTATTTCTTGAAAAAAGATCCTACTCCATCTTCAATATCTTGGAAAGGCACCTGACCGGAAATCAGAAGTTTTGTGGTTCGATTCCCAATGGAGTGAAGATGGAGTAGGATTTTTCTCCAGAAATAATTTTAATTTGAAAATATTATTTTCCATCTAGTCTTATTAAGACGTTAAGCATTTCCTTTATTGAAGATTCTTAACTTGATCAATATGTGTAGATTTTCTGCTTTCATGGTTTTGAGGGTTAATCTACTGTCGGTAAGGTACAATCTTTGATGATTAGCAGATAAAAATTTTAAAAAGATTTTAAGGAATTTTCAAATGATTTGAAAGTTTTAGTATGGCACTGTAAAGAATTAAAAATATTTGAGGATATTTTAGTAGATTTCAAGGAATTTTAAAATGATTTCAATCATTTATTATGAGATTTTAAAGGATTTGAAATATTTATTGTTTTTTTTTTTTATTTCAAGATATTTCACAGAGCTTTAAAAAATTTCAAAAGATTTCAAATGATTGGTAAGGATTTTAAATATTTATGGGAGTTTTAAAAGACGTTAAGGAATTTTCCATTGATTACAGCATTATAAAATGAGATTTTAAAGGATTTGAAACATTTTAGGATATTTTAATAGTTTTCAATGAATTTTTAAATTATATGAAAAAATAATTTAGCATGAGATTTTAAAGGATTTGAAATATTTTTGGATATTTTAATAGATTTCAAGGAATTTTCAAATGATTTTAATAATTTAGTATGAGATTTGAAAGGATTTGAAATATTTTCGAATATTTTGATAGATTTCAAGGAATTTTTAAATATTTTAGGATACTTCAATAGATTTCAAGGAATTTTAAAATGATTTTAATAATTTAGTATTAGATTTTAAAGGTTTTGAAATACTTTTTTTTTAATTTCAAGATATTTTCTAAAGCTTTAAAAAATGTGAAAAGATATAAAAAGAGTTTTAAGGATTTAAAATATTTAAGGGAGTTTCAAAAGGCGCCAGGGAATTTTCATTTGATTGTAGTAATTTAATATGGGTTTTTAAAGGATTGGATATATTTTAGGATATTTTAATATATTTCAAGGAACTTTTAAATGATTTTTATTATTTTGTATGAGATTTGAAAGGATTTGAAATATTTTAGGATATTTTCAAGATTTCAAGGAATTTTAAAATGATTTTAATTATTTAGTATTAGGTTTCAAAGGATTTGAAGTATTTTAGGATACTTTAATAGATTTCGAGCATTATTTAAATGATTTTGATAAGTTAACATGAGATTTTAAAGGATTGGAATATTTAGTAGTTTTTTTTTTAATTTCAAGATTTTTTCCAGAGCTTTAAAAAATGTCAAAAGATTGAAAAGATTTTCAAGGATTTTAAATACATAAGGCTGTTTTAAACGGTGGCAGGGAATTTTCAATTGATCACTGTAATTTAATATGGGATTTCAAAGGGTTGGAAATATTTTAGGATATTTTATTAGATTTCAAGTCATTTTTAAATGATTTTAATAGATTTCAAGTAATTTTTTAATGATTTTAATAATTGAGTATGAGATTTGGAAGGATTTGAATTATTTAATGGTGTTTTTTTAAATTTCAAGATATTTGCCAGAACTTTAAAGAATGAAAAAATATTTCAAATGATTTGTAGCGATTTCAAATATTTAGGGGAGTTTTAAAAGACGCGATGTTATTTTCAATTAACTACAGTATTTTAATATGGGATTTTAGAGGATTTGAAATATTTTAGGATGTTTTAATAGATTTCAAGGAATTTTTAAATGATTTATATAATTTAGTATGATATTTTAAAGGATTGGAAATATTTTAGGATATTTGAATAGATTTCGAGAACTTTTGAATGATTTTAATAATTTAGTATCGGATTTTTAAGGATTTGAAATGTTTTAGGATATTTTAATAGATTTCAAGGAATTTTAAAATGATTTTCATAATTTAGTATGAGATTTTTAAGGATTTGAAATATTTAATGTTTTTTTTTTTAATTTTAAGATATTTGCCAGGGCTTTAAAAAATGTCAAAAGATTTAAAAAGATTTTTAAAGATTTTAAATATTTAAGGGAGTTTTAAAAGGTGCCAAGAAATTTTCAATTGATTAGATTAATTTCATAAGAGATTTACAGGATTTAAAATATTTTAGGGTGTTTTAATAAATTTCAATTAATTTTTAAATGATTTTAAGAATTTAGTATGAGATCTTAGAGGATTTGATATATTTTAGGATATTTTAATAGATTTAAAGTAATTTTTAAATGATTTCAATCATTTAGTATTAGATTTTAGAGGATTTGAAATATTGTAGGATATTTTAATAGGTTTCAAGTAATTTTAAAATGATTTTAATAATTCAGTATGAGATTTTAAAGGATTGGAAATATTTGAGGATATTTTAATAGATTTCAAGAACTTTTCAATGATTTTAGTAATTTAGTATGAGATTTCAAAGGATTTTAAATATTTCTGGATATTTTTTTTTATAATTTCAAGATATTTTCAAGAACTTCAAAACATTTCGAGAGATTTCAAAAGATTTGTAAGAATTCTAAATGTTTGAGGATGTTTTAAAAGACGCCAAGGAAATTTCAGTTGATTACAATAATTTAGTATGAGATTTTAGAGGATTTGATATATTTTAGGATATTTTAATAGATTTCAAGGAAGTTTTAAATGATTCAAATAATTTAGTATGATATTTTAAAGGATGTGAAATATTTTAGGGTATTTAAATAGATTTTAAGGCATTTTTAAATGATTATAATAATTTAGTATGAAATTTTAAAGAATTTGAAATATATAATAGATTTTTTTTAATTTCATGATATTTGCCAGAGCTTTAAAAAATTTCAATACATTTCAAAAGAATTGTAAGGATTTTATATATTTAAGGTAGTGTTAAATGGCGCCAGGGAATTTTCAATCGATTACTGTAATTTAATATGAGATTTTAAAGGATTTGATATATTTTAAGATATGTTAATAGTTTTCAAGGAATTTTTAAATGATTTTAATAATTTAGTAAGAGATTTTAAAGGATTTGAAATATTTTATATTTTGATAGATTTCAAAGAATTTCTAATCGGATTTAATTATTTAGTATTAGATTTTAAAGGATTTGAAGTATTGAAGGACATTTTAATAGGTTTCAAAGAATTTTTAAATGATTTTAATAATTTAGTATGAGATTTCAAAGGATTGGTAATATTTTAGGATATTTTAGTAGATTTCAAGAAATTTTAAAATGATTTGAGTAATTTAGTATGGGATTTTTAAGGTTTTGAAATACTTCAGGATATTTTGATAGATTGGAAGGAATTTGAAATATTTTGGGATATTTTAATAGGTTTCAAGGAATTTTAAAATGATTTTATAATAATAATAATAATAATAAATCTTTATTATGTTCCACGAGATACGAACATTAACTTACAGAATGAGATAGGCGAGTGGACATAAAAGGCCGAGGTTCAGCCTTAGCTGCTTTACAACCTAACCTTCTACAATCTAACTTAAATGCTAACTATTATATAACTACTTATTAACGCTGACCAACTCAAAAGAACAAAAAATAGAAAATTAATATGAATAAAAATAATAATATTGTGCAGTCGTAACTGGTAAATTATAATTGTAATTTACGGGACGAAGAATCCGGGAGCGTACATAGATCACCGATGTTTAGCTTTCTCGCACAAGATAGGTTCTCAACGGATTCAGAGGAACACCCGCAATTTTTTATACATTTCATTTCTGACCGATTGCACGCTATACGTATCAATAGGATAATTAAGTTCGTTTAACAAACGAGGCGGAAAGCATGAGAAAGTAGTTTCCGCCTTCGCTGTGCGGGCTAAAGGGACCGAAAATTTTCCGTTCGATCTTGAGACAAGAGACTTTCTCGCCCGATTTTCTTCCACACTGGAAATGAGATTTCGTAGATAAGACGGCCTCTCTATTAACCAAACCTTGAAAGCGAGAACGCAGAGATGCAATCTCCAACGTTTATCCATTTTCAGCCCACCTTAGGCAGGAGTTTTGCACTCTCTGAATTCTCGCCTTCAGCGGCGTACTCAGAAAAGGCCCAAAGCTCGAATATGCATAATCAAAAAGAGACAAGATTAGCGAATCGCACAAAAGGAGTTTAATACTAGTAGGGAGAGCGCGACGAAATGCAAACAATTTTCGTAGACGTATATAAGCTGCATGGACTTTCTTAGATACTTACTCTTCAAAGCCCCAATCCGACTGCATGATAAGCCCAAGATTTTTCGACAGCGAGACAATGGAGAGTTGAGTACCATTTATTGAGAAATTAGGAAGGAGGTCACAATCTAAACTGCCTATTGGTAGAATTACAGATTTTGTCGGATTAATGACCAGCGCACGATCTTCTGCCCAGCCAGCGATATGGTCTAAGATCGCGTTTAAGATGGCAGCTCCCTCATTGATATCATCTCGCTTACAACGAATGTACAGCTATGTACCATCTGCATAAATGTGTATAGTTATTTTTATTCTGCCCTTGGAGATCGCTTCTATGCTGCGTACAAATTCCATCACGGAGTCAGGAAGGTCGTTTGTGTAAATAGAAAACAAGGTAGGGCTACTTACTGCCCCCTGACGAACTCCCCTATTAACTGCTCTACGTGGAGACATAAGTGTAGACTGAGAGCTAGAAACTGCGACTCGCTGACTTCTATTACAGAGAAATCCTATGAACCAAGCAAGAGATGTCTCCCTTACTCCTATAGATTCTAATTTTTCCAAGAGCAACCTATGATCAAGGGTCTCGAAAGCCGGAGATAAGTCCAGCAAGGCCAGAAAAGTTACCTCTGCACAGTCCAAGGACCTACCTATCTTATCCGACATGTGAAGAAGCGTTGTTGCAGTCGAAAAACCCTTTCCAAACCCCGACTGATTTATAGGTAACACTTTGTTATTGTCAATGAAGGGGGTCAACTGCTGAAAAGAGATCTTCTCTAATACTTTCGAAAAGTAATGCAGAATAGTTATTGGACGTATGTCGCCAAATATTTTCGGACTATCGCATTTAGGAAGAGGACGAACAATACCTGATCCCCATGCCGAGGGAAACTTTGCCTGCCTTAACGAGGTATTCATGGTATTTAATAATGCAGGAAGGCATGAAGGTACACAAAGATAAACTGGAGAACTATTAATGCCATCCGATCCCGTAGCTGTCGAAGTGAATGATTTCATAGCGTGATACAAATGACTAAGGTCAATTTCCTTGAATACGAAAGTATTCTGGGAGTTAGGTGAAATGTTGCTAGAGGATGACTGAAGGTCGCGGATTAGTGTCTCTGAGGCTACTGCTGACGGTATGGTTTCTATAAAGAAGTCGTTAATGCTAGAGGGGTCCATAGGAAGATCTCCACAAGAGAACTGTCTGTGTCATGACCAGACACCTGCCAGGTTTACCTTTTCCCACATGTGTTTAGAAGAGGGTCTATCTGAGAAGCTAGACAGATACCCGCTTTTTTTCGCGCCGGAGGGAGCTAGTTGCGAAGTTACGGAGAAGCACATATTTATCTCTATCAATTACAGTTTTTGAAGTGCGCCATTTGGAACGAGCTCTGTCCCTGGCCCGAGCAATTATCTTTACAGAGTCGGAGAACCAAGGCGGCCTGGGTCCAGCTATTCTAAAGCGACGTAGCGGGCAGAACCTGTTAATAAGGTTTAACGTTATTTGAGAAAATTGGTCCACCTTCTCGTCTAATGAAGAGAGGTTTAATATACTGGCCCAGTCCCCTGACTAGCTGCCTCATTGAATGCTGTTTGATCTACAGGCTTAAAGTCCCTACCTACACGGTATACACTCGGTCTCATAGATAGATCTAGGTTTATGTCGCAGAAAATCAAGTCATGGTCGAATTCTCTTGACAGCTTGGCCACTCCCGAATCTAAAAGGAGGAGATCGTTGCTTACAAAGATAATGTCTAAAATCGAGTCCGAGCGGGTCGGTTCTTTGATAACATGTCTGAGCGATAGAGAGCGTCATATGTGAAGTAACCTAGCCCAGCATGTGTGTGCGATGTCCGCCGCATTGATATTAAAATCTCCCAGGCAAACCATGTGATTTAATTCACAGATGGCACGAGTCAAGGCCTCTTCGAAATCACTTTCCCAAGATAGCACCACATTTGGACTTTTATAAACTCCTGGAATTGCGAGACCTGTTTTGTTAAATTTAAGTATAACTAAGCATAGACCCACTGGGATGTCATCCGGTACATCAGTTAAAAATGGGGTCTGGTTATTATATACAGACTCGTAGCTAAGATCATCTTTAATATAAATCGTGACCCCACCACGTCTTGTCGTCTTGTGGCTTTTACGATCAGCCCGTTCTAAATTAAAACCCTTAATTAATATCGCAGAGTCGGGGACATCTGGATGTAGCCAAGTTTCTAAGATCACAAGAATATCGATGTTATACAGATGGATGATGTCTGTAATTACACTTATTTTAGGAAGAAGTGATCTCGCATTTATGTGTGCTAAGTGCAAACGCTTTACACGCTTGCTGTTACAGTCTGTCAAGTTAAAGCGTGGGTGGCTTTACTCGCAGTCGGTAAGGTGTATCGACATGATTTTGGTGTCAAAATATTAAGAAGAGCTCCCTC
>NC_046662.1:119499136-119502840 GCF_010883055.1 Belonocnema kinseyi
CTTCGTGCAAATGACGTAAAGTTTCGCCCTACAATGAAAAAACCATTGCTTGGTGAAAAGCACATCGAAAAGCGACTTGCTTGGGCCCAGGAAAATGTTGATAGAGATTGGGACGAGGTAATATTCACCGACGAGGCTTCTGTTTGGGGTTACGTGACGTCATTCCATGCCTGGACACATTCAACCTCAAGATTAGTGCAGCGGACTGTAAAACATCCGGTAAAAGTGCATCTCTGGGGTTGTTTCTCGAAACATGGGTTTGGGAGATTGCACCTACATATACTGCGAGTAAAGCCACCCACGCTTTAACTTGACAGACTGTACAATGAGAAAGACTAGGATCACCGGGGGAAAAATTTAAATGAGTATCCGAAGTAGGGTTATTACTAATAGAGAAAAAAAGTTGATTCCATCGGGTAAACCATGTCATTCCATATAGAAATACGCGAGACATCGGGTGAAGGAGGGACGACGTTTGATTGAGAAAAATTTACTGACATACCCGTCGAGTCTTGAAGGCGGATCACTGAAGAAGAGTTCATGGACGAGCCACGAACCGAGCTTGAGCCACAGTCCATGAAAGATATTGCAGAAGGGTTCATAGGATGTAGAGATGGTAAATGCACTGATTTAGCCACTTGCAAGGCTTCACCAGAGATAGAAAAGGTATTTAGTCAAGATTGGATAGAGTTGGCTACCTCACTAAGTTGGCTGGAAAGGAAGGCATCAAGGTTGAAGGAGTCAGTCAAATCAGGGATAGCCTTGAGAAACTTGTAAAGGTCTTGAGGATGGTTTCAGTTGATGTGGACCGGGCCGTCAGCCAGGTTAGAATCGATATCATGGACCATTAGAGATTTTTTGTTCTTAATTTTCGCTGCTACCAAGTCATCTCGAAGTTTAGTGACGTTGAACCTGACGATTATTGTATTAGGAATGGTTCTGTTTCCCACTGGGACTCTAAATACATCCTCGATATTAGTTTTGTTCGCCTTCGACTTGACAAGCCTGCAAATCGATTCGACGAGGTCTGGAAGCTTTTCATGAGGGGACACCGGAACACCCGTAATAATTACCTCCCTGTCACGGTCTGCCTCTTACAGGCTTTTAATACGTTTTTCGTATGTGTTCTTAAAACTGATGAGTTCCTTCTTGCATTCTTGATAGTTCTTAAAGTGTTGCGTACTTGACGATTGCAGGTTAGCGACTTTAGACTTTACAGATTCGAAGTGTTCAAGTAGGAGTGTATTCTGCTCGGATATTTTTTTCAAGTCTGCCGATAGACAATCGTAACTACGTGATAGGTTTGAGACCGTTGAATTGCATTTAACCATTGTATTGTTGTGAGCCTGGATGTTTAAGCTCATTTGAGAGCCATTAGCTTCGACTTTCTCTCATCTCTCGCGAATGGTGTATAATTTCGAGAGGATTTTCAAAACTACGGGATCGGGAGAACTTTGTTCAGCTGGTATGAATCTAGTCGATTCCAAATTAGGTTCAGCCAACGGAGGAGAAACGTTGTGGGACCCAAGATTGCTTTGCAGTGTAGCATTTGTCCTATCCTTATTTGGGGAATTCAGGACGTGCTCGTCAGAAAGCTCTTATGACTCGTCCTCCTTATCATCAATGACAGGCTCGAGTTCACTGATTCAAATTTAGGAAGCTCCTCCAGAAGCATCAACATCGGCAAGGCAGTCTCGACAGGAGCCACAGACAAGTAGGGTTCCCCCCTTCTTTTGTGCAACCTCATAAAAGTAGCAGCATCTCGCATGCGAGTTTTGCAAATTTGATCAGAAGTAGCTTGCTGCGTTTGTGAGGAAGATCCAGACATCTTAAGAAATTAAAAATAATAAAAACGATTCGAGACCAACCGTCAAAAATCAAATTATAAATGGACTTCAGCAACTTTAGAGGTGATTCACGCTTCAAAAAGTAGAACGCCTGTCGACGCGCAACCCGCTTACCAGTAAAGAGCTTCGGGTAGTATAACTCGAATTACGCTTTAGTTACGTTAGAACACTGCTTGTGGTAGTTCTTTATTTGTGGTCTCGAAAAAGTAGACGCAATAAAAAAGTTCCATACCTTAACCAGACTGCAGCAGGGATAGTATTAAATCTGCCAGTATGGGTAAATTATATTCGAAGAGTTGGGAAAAACAATTAAGATGTCACATAGGATTCACACTCGTCGGAACACACAGATAATTTTAAAAGGACATTATCACTGATTTATAACAGAAATTAAGTCTGAAAGGAACATTAAATTAAACAACAATACACCAAAAATCAAAATATTGCGCGCGCAAATAAGATAATTGCGGTGAAAGTCCGAAAAGAAGTCCAAAAAGCTCGAGCTGTCGCACAATCACAACCGATATTTAGCCCTCTAGAGGTTAACTCCCCTCTAGCGGTTAACTCTAGCGGTTAATAACTTAGTATGAGATTTTAAAGGATTAAAAATTTTTTTGTAATATCAAGATATTAGGCAGAGCTTTAAAAAATTTAAATGGATTTCAAAAGATTTGTAAGGATTTTAAATATTTAAGGTAGTTTTAAATGGCGCCAGGGAATTTTCAATTGATTACAGGAATTTAATATGAGATTTCAAAGGATTGTATATAATTGAGGATATTTTAATATATTTCATGGAATTTTAAAATGATCTTAAATTTTTAGTATGAGATTTTAAAGGATTGGAATATTTTAGGGCATTTTAATAGATTTCAAGGAAATTTTAAATGATTTTAATGATTTAGTATGAGATTTTAAAGGATTTGATATATTTGATGATATTATAATAGATTTCAAGGATTTTTAAAATGATTTTAATAATTTAGTATGAGATTTTAAAGGATTTGAAATATTTTATGATATTCTTATAGATTTCAAGGAATTTCTAAATGGATTTAACTATTTAGTATTAGAACTTAAAGGATTTGAAATATTGTAGGATATTTTAATAGGTTTCAAGGAATTTTAAAATGATTTTAATAATTTAGTATGTGATTTTAAAGGATTGGAAATATTTTAGGATATTTTAATAGATTTCAAGAACTTTTCAATGAGTTTAATAATTTAGTATGAGATTTCAAAGGATTTTAAATATTTCAGGATATTTTTTTCTTAATTTCAAGATATTTTCAAGAACTCTAAAACATTTCGAGAGATATCAAAAGATTTGTAAGAATTGTCAATGTTTGAGGATTTTTTAAAAGACGCCAAGGAAATTTCAGTTTATTACAGTAATTTAGTATGAGATTTTAGAGGTTTTGATATGTTTTAGGATATTTTAATAGATTTCAAGGAAGTTTTAAATGATTTGAATAATTTCTTCTTCTTCTTTATTCATAATGTGTCCCCTAAGGGTTTACGTGACTTCCATTCCTTACAATCTTTCCGTTTACATCTATATATTTTTTACAATCTT
This sequence comes from Belonocnema kinseyi, assembly GCF_010883055.1. Taxonomy (NCBI): domain Eukaryota; kingdom Metazoa; phylum Arthropoda; class Insecta; order Hymenoptera; family Cynipidae; genus Belonocnema; species Belonocnema kinseyi. The sequence goes on from NC_046662.1 coordinate 119,502,560, forward strand.
ATCCTTTCTATATATATACAATTATTTACAACTATTTACATAAAGTCTTATATCTAGTTCCTTATTTCTATTTCCTGCGATAGCGCAATTTAGGACTTATTAGTAAGCGAGTGAGCGAGCGAACGAAAGCGAGAGTGCAAGCGAGAGAGAGAGAGTATGAGAAAGCAAACGCATCTTAATCTACTTATCTGTTACTTTACCATTACTTACAATTTTCACGCTTCTAATCTAAGCGACTTCCGTTTCCTTTTTCTTTCACTTTCTTTATACCCCCATTTACC
>NC_046662.1:119502940-119504443 GCF_010883055.1 Belonocnema kinseyi
TGATTCTGTGACTCGATCTTTTTTTCTTCAACTTCTATCTTCAATCTCTCCGACAAAATAGTTACATATACTTTATACATTGTTGGCATCAACGTCACCCCCCTATAATCTTTAACCTCCTCTCCCTTGTCTTTCTTAACTATTGGTATAACTACTCCTTCTTTCCATAACTCTGGCCACCCCTCTCCTCTCCATACTCTATTACACATTATCCATGCCCATTCCTCTAGTTCCTCCCCTCCATATTTCCATACATCATTTGGGATCTCATCTATACCAGGTGCCTTTCCATCCTTCATTATTCCTAAAACTTTAACTATTTCTTCCCTTGAAATTTCCTCTTCCTCGTCTCTTTCTCTACCAGATTTTCCTCCCTTTACAACTTTTCTCTCTACTCCTCCTAGCAAATCCAAAAAATATTTCTTCCATTCTATCATTTCAATAGCTTGGTTTACTCTTTTTCTTCTTTTCCTTTCTCTATTTACTACCTTCCTTACCTCTTCTTCCGTCCTAGCCTTCTCCGCCTCTTCCTCAAACCTTTTATTCTCTTCCTCTTTCTTTTGATAACACAATTCAGTATACTCTTTCTTTTTTTCCCTATATTCTTCCCCATTACTATTTTCTTTTCTTCATTTTCTTAATTCCTTTCTGACCTCCATTTTTTTCTCTTTGCAGTCCTCATCCCACTTACTTCTGTTCCCCCCTCTACTAATTTCATTATTATTTGTGCACTCTAATCCTATTTTTATTTCTCCTATCATTTTTTCCATCTCCTCGTCCACATTTCCCTCTCGCATTTTGATATTTCTTATTTTTTCTCTAAACTGTTCTTTTCCTTCCCTTGACCAGTCCCCTTTTCCTACACTTTTTACATTTGCTCCCCTTTTACTCATATTGCTATTCCTTTTTTGTCCCTCTAATGTCACTATTAAGGGAAAGTGATCCGAATCAATATATTCTCCTACTTCTAGTTTCGTAACCTTCTCTCTTACCTCATCATCCACTATCACATAATCAATTACCGTTCCCCTTTCACTTCCTGAGCGTGTATATTCTCCTTTTTCATCCCCTTCTATATTCCCGTTTAAAATGTACCATCCCAACTCCTCCAAGCTCTTTAACAACTTTTTTCCCTCCCCATTTAGTACCTTATCTTTGGATTTTCTTCCTTTCTCTTCTCCCCATTCCCTTCCTCCTCTGTCTCCTGTTCTCGCATTGAAATGACCACCTATTATCATCCTAATCTCTTCTTTATTTTCTTCAATCATTTCTTTAATCTCCTCTGCTTTTTCCTGCATATCACCGTTCACATAAATCCCCACTACCTTCCATTTCTCTCCTCCCATCATAGCCTCTTCTACTATTGCTCCTTCTTTTTGTTCATTCCTGTCTTTTTTATCATTCCCTGTTATACATTCATTCCTTACTCCCATCACCATTCCTCCCATTGCCCTGCCCTTTTTATTCTTCCTCTTTGCATTTTGCACTTGCCATTTGTAACCA
>NC_046662.1:119504543-119510484 GCF_010883055.1 Belonocnema kinseyi
TTTTGCTCCAATGACTCCATCCTCTTTTCCAACTTTTCCCTGATTTCTTCCCACTTTTTTATTTCTTTCTTAACTTCAGCCATTTCCCGCCTAATTTCCTTCATTAATTCATCTCCCCTTCTCTCCTGCTTTTCTTCATAAATCCTCATTACCTCTATCATCACTTCTCTAATTTCCTTTAGCCTTTCTTCTTTCATCGACATTTCATTTTCATCTCCGCTACCGTCGGCACCCTCCCTGTTATCGCTTTTCCCTACCAAACTCTGCTTTTCCGGCGGCGATCTAAACATTTTCTGGTATTTTATACTGGCCCCGATATCTTCCTTCTCTTCACTGCTTTCCCTCTCCCCTCTCTTCCTTTTGATAAATGCTTCTATGGACCCTACGCTTTTTGCTCTCAATCTTTCCTTTTCTATAGTTTTTTTATACTTCCCCCCTCCCTTCCTTTCCTTTATCTCTTTCGGCGTACTGAAGATTTCCTGCTCTAATTCTGTTTCTTCCGAGGAGATACTCGCTTCACTAGCCATTAATAAAATTCAAATTTTCTCGCCTTCTATCTTCCCTGCCTCTATCGCCGCTGTCTGTTACCTGTCACGCCTTTCCTTGTCGCTACCCAACCCTGCTACTACCAATCCGTCAACACAGTCTTCCCACCCTGTCACAAATCTCCAAATGAAGTTCCACACAAATCTGTCTCAATCCTCCAAAATATCTACCTCCCCTTTACAATCTCACAATCCCTCAATTAGATCTCTCACCTCCACACCCTTCCACACACTTCCACAATCCACTCACCTCAAATTTCACCACAATATCAGAAAAACTCAGCATCCACAATTCCCACTACTTTACACTTTCATCCCGGAAACGGAAGTCATTTGAATAATTTAGTATGATATTTTAAAGGATTTGAAATATTTTAGGATATTTTAATAAATTTTAAGGGATTTTTAAATGATTACAATAATTTAGTATGAAATTTTAAAGGATTTGAAATATTTAATAGTTTTTTTTTAATTTCAAGATATTTTCCAGAGCTTTAAACAATTTCAATAGATTTCAAAAGAATTGTAAGGATTTTATATATTTAAGGTAGTGTTAAATGGCGCCAGGGAATTTTCAATCGATTACAGTAATTTAATATGAGATTTTAAAGGATTTGATATATTTTAGGATATGTTAATAGTTTTCAAAGAATTTTTAAATGATTTTAATAATATAGTATGGAATTTTAAAGGATTTGAAATATTTTATATTTTGATAGATTTTAAGGAATTTCTAAATGGATTTAATTATTTAGTATTAGATTTTAAAGGATTTGAAATATTGAAAGACATTTTAATAGGTTTCAAGGAAATTTTAAATGATTTTAATAATTTAGTATGAGATTTCAAAGGATTGGAAATACTTTAGGATATTTTAGTAGATTTCAAGAAATTTTAAAATGATTTTAGTAATTTAGTATGGGATTTTAAAGGATTGGAAATATTTTAGGATATTTTAATAGATTTCAAGAACTTTTCAATGATTTTAATAATTTAGTATGAGATTGCAAAGGATTTTAAATATTTCAGGATATTTTTTTCTTAATTTCAAGATATTTTCAAGAACTCTAAAACATTTCGAGAGATATCAAAAGATTTGTAAGAATTGTCAATGTTTGAGGATGTTTTAAAAGACGCCAAGGAAATTTCAGTTTATTACAGTAATTTAGTATAAGATTTTAGAGGATTTGATATGTTTTAGGATATTTTAATAGATTTCAAGGAATTTTTAAATGATTTCAATAACTGGGAACTGAGAACAATAACAAGAACTGGAAATAGACAGAGAGGGTTTGACGAACAGAGATCTAGAGAAAAATAACATAGTAGTTAAGGGATTAAAAGTGGAGAGTGAAACAGGAGAAGTAGAAATAACAAACCTTTTGCGAGTTACTAGAGTGCAGGTAAGGGTAGAAGGAGTCAAGAGAATAGAAGGGACAAAGGAAGGAAAAGAAGGAATGTTTTTAGTAAAAGTTGAGAATGAGGAGGAGAAAAGAAAATTATGGAGATAAAATAATTATTGAGAGGAAGAAGGGAAATAATTGACGAAGATCTGACATGGAGGAAGAGGAAAAGAAGATGGCAAATAGAGGAGAGGGCTTGGGTAGAGAGGAAAAATGGCCATATGGTGTGGATAGGGAGAGACAAGTTATGGATAAATGGGGAGAAATGGTGCTGGGATGAAGAATTAGAAGAATTAAGGACAAAAGAAAAAAGTCTTGCGATAGGTAGGGGGAAGGGAGACGAAAAAGAGTCTAGAAATAAATCATGGGAGTTTCCAAACGGCAAAGGGGAAACAAAGTGAAGAGGAAAGAAGAGGGAAGGGAAGAGAGAAACGTGAAAATAGCTTTCTGGAATGTGTCAGGTTTGAAAAGAAGAACAAAGGATTTTGGGAGGAGTTGGAAAGTGGGATGTGATTATGATGAGTGAAACTTGGGCAGATGAGAAGGATTGGAAGGGAATAAAAAAGTTGTTACCGAAAGGTTATGTGTGGACAATGCAAGAAGCGAGAAAAGAACACGTTAAAGGGAGAGGGATGGGTGGCATGGTGTCAGGGGTGAAAAAAGAATTAGCAGTAAAAGGGAGAAAATATGGGGATATGGAGGAAAAGGATGGAACAATGATAAGAAAAATTATAATTGGGTAAGTAGAAATAGCGTTGTTGTGTGTATACAGAAAAAGAGGGGAAGTGGAAGGCTGGAGAGTAATAAGGAGGTGGATGGAGGAAAAGAAGGAAGAATTGGTTTTAATAGGAGGGGACTTAAATGCATGGACTGGCGAACAAGGGGGAGGGATATCGGATGAAGAAAAGGAGGCATTTATAAGAAACTCCAAACATAGAGAGACGAACAGGGAGGGGAGGAAGTTACTAGACATGATAGGAGAAACAGGATGGTTTATATGCAATGGCAATATAAAAGGAGATGAGGAAGGGGAGATCACATTCATAGGAAAGGGAGAAACAGTAATAGACTACATCTTGGCTGAAGAAAGAACGAGGCATATGATAGGGAGTATGAAGGTAGGGAATGAGATAGGGTCCGAGCACTTCCCGATCATAGTTACACTAAGGTAAAGGATGAGCTGGGTACTAATGAAGAAAGGGTAGGGAGAAAGAGAGGCTGGTGGGTCGAGGAATGCTGGGAGAGTGAGGAGAGAATAAAAGAGTGTGTGAGCAAATGGAGAAGAGGGGAAATGGAGAAGGAGGAGTATAACAGGAGGAAAAAAGAACATGAGAAGATACTGGAAATAAAAAGACAAAGGGGAAAGGAACAATATAAAGCAGAAGTAGAAAAAGCGATCAAAGAAGGTAGGGTGTGGGATGTGATAAATAGGGATAGAGGGGAAAGGAAGGGCGTTTACGGAGAAATAGAAATGGAGGAATGGACGGAGTATTTCAAGGGTCTATTAGGGGGAGAGAAAAATAAGATCAAAGGGGAAAATTGTAGATAGCCGGAAGAGTGGACGACGGGACTGGTGATACCGCTTGTCAAGAAAGGGGAAGGAAAAAAGGTAGAGGATTACAGAGGGATCACTCTCATGTCAGTCGGATATAAAATCTATGCAGAAATCTTAAAAAAACGTTGGAGAGTCACGTAGAACAAAAAGAAAGTATCCCACATAATCAGACGGGATTTAGAAAAGGGATGGGAACTAAAGACAACATCTACGTACTTATCTATATAGTTAACAGAAATTTGGGGAGAAAGAAAGGAAAACTAATCGCTTGTTTCGTAGATTTCAAAGCAGCGTTGGACTCAGTGAACAGAAAAGTGCTATGGCAGGCAATGAAAGCGAGGGGTGTAGAGGAAAAGTTGGTGGAGAGGATAAAGGAAATTTTTACTGAAACCAGGATTAGGGTAAAAATAGGAAAGAAAAAAGGGCAGGTTTTCTGGAAAGGCCGAGGTCTAAGGCAAGGTTGTCCGTTGAGTCCGTTACTATTTAGTATCCTATTAGCAGACTTAGAGGAGAAGCTAAAGGAGCAAGGGGAAGGAGGAACGGTTTTGGGTAATAGCAAACTATACTCTCTAGCATTCGCGGACGATGTAGTTCTATTAGCAGATGATGAGAAAGGGATGAACCTAATGATGAGAATCTTCGAAGAGTATGTGGGAACAAAAGTGCTGACGCTGAACGTAGATAAGACAAAGGTGACGTGTTTCAGAAATACAAAGAAAAAAATAAATTACGTTTGGAAGATGAACGAACAAAAAGTGGAAATTGTGGAGGAGTTCTGGTACCTAGGTTTTAGGTTTGAGGCAGAAGGGGGAAGCGAGCTGCAAGTGAGGAAAAGAATTGAATGTGCGAGTAAAGTAATGGGCCAATTATGGGTTATAGGAAAGAGAACGTTCAAGAATGATTGGAGAATGAGAGTCTGGTTGTTTGATGCGTTGGTGTGGGCGGTGTTGCCTTATGGTGTGGAGATCAGGGGATGGAAGGAACATAGGAAAGTAGAGAGCATGCATGAGCGATTTCTGAGGTGGGTAATATGAGTTAGCTGGAGTTTCTCAGGATATATGTTAACAGATAAGTTAGGAAGAGAAAATATGGTTACTAGACAAATTAAGAGAGCCTGGAGGTTTAGAGAGAAGTTAAAAAGGGGAGAGGGTAGCAGAAGTGCACAAGCATGTTTCGGCAAAATTCGGAACAATGAAGCGAGAGGTAATGTGGGAAATTCAAAATTAGAGGAAGAAAGGAGAAAAATGAAAAGGGAAAGTAATATTCGAGAAGGGGTTAGGGAGTGGCAGGACATAGAGGTAAAGCTATTGGCTAAGCAAGGAGAAGAGAGATGGACAAAGATTGTAGATTCGAGATACAATAGATGGTATGTAATGGTTAAAGGGTTGACGGAACCAGAATATCTGCAAAAAATAAAAAAAAGAAGAAAAATGGAGTAGGGTTGTACGGTTCAGAATGGGAGAAGGAGTGAGGGGATGCAGATATTGGATGGATGAAGAGGAGAATTTATGCAGAGTATGTGGATACGAGCTGGAGTCTTGGGCACATGTATTAGAGAGATGTACAGGAGAGGAAGAGGGACAGTTGAGTATGGATGAGTGTGTAAGATGGATCCTGGATGGTAGTGAACAGGGAGTGATGCGGATAAAGAAATTGGAAGAAGTAAGGGAAAGCAAGGGAGTAGGGCAGAGCCAAACGGGTGATCCTGAAAAGTTACGGTAAAAAACGAAAATTGTTTTCAATATCGTGGAAAATGCATTTTTTTATGGTAAGAGGAAACGGAAGCCCTGGAAGCTCGCTCATTGTAGGAACTAATATCACTACTGTTACTATCGTTTATCCTGCGTAATGCGAAAGAGTAGAATATAAGTAGTAGTTAAGTTAGACTAAGGATGGAATTGTAAATATATGTACAGGGAGAGGAGGCCTTTAAACCCGTAGAAGGGAGAGAATAAATACATACATACGCAGATTATAATGAATTTTTAAATGATTTTAATTATTTAGTATTACATTTTAAAGGATCTGAAATATTTTAGGATACTTTAATAGATTTCAAGGAATTTTTAAATGATTTTAATAATTTGGTATGAGATTCTAAAGGATTTGAAATATTTAATTTTTGTTTGAATTTCAAGATATTTTGTAAAGCTTTAAAAAACGTCAAACGATTTCAAAAGATTTTTAAGGATTTTAAACATATAAGGGAGTTTTAAAAGGCGCCAGGGAATTTTCAATTGATTACCGAAATTTAATATGAGATTTTAAAGGATTGTGTATATTTGAGGATATTCTAATAGATTTCAAGGAATTTTTAAATAATTTTAATAATTTGGTATAAGATTTTAAGGATATGAAATATTTTGGGATATTTTAATAGATTTCAAGAAATTTTTTAATGATTTTAATATTTTAGTGTAGAATTTTAAACGATTTGA
>NC_046662.1:119510584-119523426 GCF_010883055.1 Belonocnema kinseyi
TTTGATATATTTTAGTATATTTTAATAGATTTCAAGAAATTTTTAAATGATTTTAATAATTTAGTATGAGATTTTAAAGGATTTGAAATATTTTAGGATATTCTTAAAGATTTCAAGGAATTTTAAAATGATTTTAATAATTTACTATTAGATTTTAAAGGATTTGAAATATTTAAACGATCTTAATAATTTAGTATGGGATTTCAAAGGATTTGAAATATTTTAGGACATTTTAATAGATTTCAAGGAATTCTTGAATGATTTAAATAATTTAGGATGAGGTTTTAAGGGATTTAAAATATTTAATGTATTTTGTTTATATTTCAAAATATTTGCCAGAGCTTTAAAATATGTCAAATGATTTCCAAAGGTTGGCAAGGATTTTAAATATTTAAGTGAGTTTTAAAAGAGACCAAGGAATTTTTAATTGACCACAGTATTTTTATATAAGATTTTAAAGGATATGAAACATTTTAGGGTATTTTAATAGTTTTCAAGGAATTTTCAAATGATTTTAATTATATAGTATGACACTTCAAAGGATTGGAAATATTTTAGGATATTTTAATAGACTTCAAGTCTTTTCTAAAAGATTTTAATAATTTCATTTCAGATTTTAAATTATCTGATATATTTGACGAAATTTTAATAGATTTCAAGTAATTTTTAAATGATTTTAATGATCCGGCCAATTAAACCACAAAGTGTGCAAGACTTAGTCATTATCCGGACAATTAAGGCAGGACACGAGCAGGACTTGATAAATATCCGGTCAATATAGTCATTATCCAAGAAATTAAGGCCAGACATGAGCAGTACCCAGTAAATATCCGGCCAAAGAGAGCAAGAAATTATCAGAATTTAGTAAGTATCCAGTCAATTAAGGCACGACATGAGCAGTACTTAGTAATATTCTAGCTAATGAAGGCAAGGAATGTTCAGGGCGTAGTAAATAGCCGGCCAATTAAGGCATGTCATGAGCAGGACTTATTCAATATCCGGCCCATTAAGGCAAGACATGATCAGGACTTAGTAAATATCTGGCCAATTAAGACACGACGTAAGCAGGACATAGTAAATATCCGGCCAATTAATGCAAGACGTGAGTAGGACTTAGTTAATATCTGGCCAATTAAGGCAAGACAGAAGCATTACTTAGTGTATATCCGGCCAACCAAGGCAAGACATGTGTAGGACTTGATCAATATCCAGAAAATAAAGGACATATGTGCAGGACCTAATAAATATAGGGCCAATTAACGCAAGACATGAGCAGGACTTAGTAAATATGCGGTTAATTTAGGCAACACATGGGCAGGACTCAGTAAATATGCGGTCAATTAAAGCAAGTCATGAACAGTACTTAGTGAATATCCGGCCAATGAAGGCAAGACATGTTCAGGACTCAGTGAATATCCGGCCAATTAAGCAAGACGTGAGTAGCACTTAGTAAATTACCAGCCAATTAAGGGAAGACATTATCAGAAATTAGTCAATATCCGGACGATGAAGGCAAGCCATGAGCTGAACTTAGTCATTATCCGGCCAATTAAGGCAAGACATGAGCAGGACTTAGTGACTATCCGGCAAATTAAGGCAATACATGAGGAGGTCCTAGTAAATATCCGGCCAATTAAGTCAAGACATGAGCAGGAGTTTGTAAATATCTAGACAATTAAGGCAAGACATGTGCAGGACTTAGTAAAGGGCCGGACAATTAAGGAAAGATGTTTGTAGGGCTTGGTAAATATCCTGCCAATAAAGGCAAGACATGAGCAGCACTTAGTAATTATCCAAGCAATTGAGGCAAGACATGAGAAGGATTAAGTGAATATCCGGCCAATTAAAGAAATACGTTAATAGGACCTAGTTAATATACGGCCCATTAAGGCCAAACGTGAGCAGAACTTAGTAGATGTCCGGCCCGTTAAGGCAAGGCATGAGTAGGACATAGTGAATATTCGGCCTATTAAGGCAAGACATGATCAGGTCGTAGTAAATATCCGGCAAATTAAGGCAAGACATAAGCTGGGCTTAGTAGATAAGCGGCCAATTAAGGCACGACGTGAGCAAGTCTTAGTGAATATCTTGCTAGTGAAAGCAAGAAATGAGCAGTACTTAGTAAATATGCGGTCAATTAAGGCTAGACATGAGTAGTACTTAGTAAATATGCGGTCAATTAAGGCAAGACATGAGCAGGACTTTGTGAATATCACGCCAATTAAGGCACGGCAAGTTCATGGCTTAGTAAATATCCGGCCAATTAAGGCAAGGAATAAGCAGGCTTTACTTAATATCCACCCATTAAGGCAAGGCATGGTCGGAACTTAGTCAATATCCGGCTAATTAAGGCAAGACTTGATTAGTAGTTAGTCAATATTTGGCCAATTATTACAAGACATGAGCAGGACTTAGTGACTATCCGGCTAATTAAGTCAAGACATGTTAGGACTAATAAATATACGGCCAATTAAGCAAAACGTGAGTAGCACTTAGTAAATAACCAGGCAATTAAGGTAAGACATTATCAGAAATTAGTCAATATCTGGACAATTAAGGCAAGCCATGAGCAATACTCAGTAGATATGCCGTAAATATACCGTACTTAGCAAATATGCGGTTAATTAAGGCAAGACATGAGCAGGACTTAGTGAATGTCCGATCAATTAAGGAAATACGTAAATAGGACATAGTCAATATCCGTCCCATTAGGGACAGGCGTGAGCAGTACTGAATAAATATCCGGTCGATGAAGGCTAGAAATGATCAGAACTTAGTCAATATCCGGCCAATTAAGGTAAGACATGAGCAGCACTTATTAAATTTCAGCCAGTGAAGGCGAGCCATGAGCAGTACTTGGTAAATATGAGGTCAATTAAGGCAAGACATGAGCAGTACTCAGTAAATATGCGATCAATTGAAGCAAGACATGAGCAGAACTTAGTGAATATCCGGCCAATTAAGGAAATACGTGAATAGGACCTAGTCAATATTCGGCCAATTAAGGACAGACGTGAGCAAGACTTAGTAAATATCCGGCCAGTGAAGGCGAGCCATTAGCAGTACTTGGTAAATATGAGGTCAATTAAGGAAAAACAGAAGCAATACTTAGTGTATATCCGGCCAACTAAGGCAAAAAATGTGTAGGACTTGATCAATATCCTTCCAGTTAAGGAAAGACATAAGCAAGAAATAGTAAATATCCGGCCCATTAAGGCAAGATATGAGCAGTACACAGTAAATATGCGGTCAACCAAAGCAAGACCTGAACATGGCTTAGTGAATATCCGGCCAATTAAGGCAAGACATGAGCAGGACTTAGTGAATATCCGGCCAATTAAGGCAAGACATGAGCAGGTTTTAGTGACTATCCGGCCAATTAAGGCAAGAGAAGTTCAGGACTTAGTAAATATCCGGCTAATTATGCAAGACGTGAGTAGCACTTAGTAAATAACCACCCAATTAAGGCAAGACATTATCAGAAATTAGTCAATATCAGGACGATTAAGGCAAGCCATGAGCTGAACTTAGTCATTATCCGGCCAATTAAGGCTAGTCATTAGCAGGACTGAGTCAATGCCCGGCCAATTTAGGAAAGACATTAGTAGGACTTAGTGAATATCCAGAGAATTAAGGAAAGACATGAGCAGGACTTTGTAAATATTCGGCTAATGAGGGAAATACGTAAATAGGACCTAGTCAATTTCCCGCTTATTAAGGCCAAACGTGAGCAGTACTTAATATATATCCGGTCGATGAAGGCTAGAAATGAGCAGGACTCTGTCAATATCCGGCCAACTAAGGCAAGTCATAAGCAGGCCTTATTCAATATCCGGCCCATTAAGGCCAGACGTGATCAGAACTTAGTCAATATCCGGCTAATTAAAGCAAGACGTGAGCAGGAATTATTCAATATCCGGCAAATTAAGGCACGACGTGAGTAGGACTTAGTAAATATCCGGCCAATTAAGGCACGACGTGAGCAGGACCTAGTAAATAACCGGCCCATGAAGGCGAGATATGAGCAGTACTTAGTAAATATCCCTCCAATTAAGGCAACACATGAGCAGAACTTTGTAAATATCCGTCCAATTAAGGCAACATATGCGCAGGAATTAGTAAATATCCGGCCAGTTAAGGCAAAACGTCAGTAGGACTTAGTAAATATCCGGCTAATTAAGACGAGACATAAGCAGGACTCAATAAATATCCGGCCAATTAAGGCAAGACATAAGCAGGCCTAATTAAGGCAAGACATTTTCATGCTTAGTAAATATCCTGCCAATTAAGGCAAGACATAAGCAAGACATAGTAAATATCCAGCCTATTAAGGCAAGACATGAACAGTACTTAGTAAATATTCAGCCAAATGAGCCAAGACATAAGTAGGACTTAGTCTGTATCCAGAGAATTGACGAAAGACATTAGAAGGACTTAGTAAATATCCAGCCAATTAAGGCACGACGTGAGCAGGACCTAGTAAATAACCGGCCCATGAATGCAAGATATGAGCAGTACTTAGTAAATATCCAGTCAATTAAGGCAACACATGAGCAGAACTTTGTAAATATCCGGCCAATTAAGGCGAGGCATATGCTGGACTTAGAAACTATCCGGCCAGTTAAGGCAATGCATGTGCAGGACTTAGTAAATATCCGGCCAGTTAAGGCACAACGTGAGCAAGAATTAGTAAATATCCGGCCAATGAAGAAGAGACATGAGTAGTACATAGTAAATATGCAGTCAATAAAAGCAAGACATGAGCAGAACTTAGTGACTATCCGGCCAATTAACGCAAGACATGTTCAGGACATAGTAAACATCCGGCCAATTAAGGCAAGACGTGAGTAGGACTTAGTAAATATCTGGACAAGTAAGGCAAAGCATAAGCAGGACTTAGTCAACATCCGTCCAATAAAGGCAAGACAGGAACAACACTAAGTAAGTATCCGGCAAATTAAGGCAAGACATCAGCAGTACTCAGTAAATATGCGGTCAACCAAAGCAAGACCTGAACATGGCTTAGTGAATATCCGGCGAATTAAGGCAAGACATGAGCAGGACTTAGTGAATATCCGGCTAATTAAGGCAAGACATGAGCAGGTTTTAGTGACTATCCGGCCAATTAAGGCAAGAGAAGTTCAGGACTTAGTAATTATCCGGCTAATTATGCAAGACATGACATGAAATGCAAGGCATGAGAAGGACTTAGTAAATATCCGGCCAATGAAGGCAAGTCATGAGCAAAACTTAGTAAATATATGGCCAATTAAGACAAGAACTGAGCAGCACTTAGTATAAATCCGGCCAATTATGGCACAACGTGAGCAAGACTTAGTAAATATCCGGCCAGTGAAGAAAAGACATCAGCGGTACATAGTAAATATGCGGTGAATTAAAACAAGACATGAGCAAGACTTAGTGATTATCCTGCCAATTAACGCAAGGCATGATCAGGACTTAGTAAAAATCCGGGTAAATTAAGGCAATACGTGAGTAGGACTTAGTAAAGGTCCAGCCAATTAAGGCAACACATTATCAGAACTTAGTCAATATCCGAACGATTAATGAAATTCATGAGCATAACTTAGTCGCCAACCGGCCAATTAAGGAAAGGCATGAATAGGAATGACTAAATATACGGCGAATTAAGACAAGACATGAGTAGGACTTAGTAAATATTCACTCAATTAAGAAAGACATGAGCAGGACTTAGTATATATCCGGCCAATGAAGAAAACACATGTGCAGTACATAGTAAATATGCGGTCAATTAAGGCAAGACATGATCAGGACTTAGTGACTATCCTGCCAATTAACGCAAGACATGTTCAGCACTTAGTAAATATCCGGCCAATAAAGGCAAGACGTGAGTAGGACTTAGTAAAGGTCCACCAAACTAAGGCAACACATTATCAGAACTTCGTCAATATCCGAACGAGTAAGGCAAGTCATGAGCAGATCTTAGTCGTTAACCATCCAATTAAGGCAAGATGTGAGCAGAACTTATTCAATATCCGGCAAATTAAGGCACGAAGTGGACAAGACTTAGAAAATATCCGGCAAATTTCTTGAGTTCTTAGTAAATATCCGGCCTATTAAGGCAATACGTGCCCAGGACTTATTAAATATCCGGACAATTAAGGCAAGTCATGTGAAGGACTTAGTAAATAGGCGGCCAATTAAGGACAGGCATGAGCAGGACTTAGTGAATATCCGGCCAATTAAAGAAATACGTTAATAGGACCTAGTCAATATACGGCCAATTAAGGCAAAACGTGAGCAAGTCTTAAGGAATATCCGGCCAGTGAAGGCAAGAAATGAGCAGTACTTAGTAAATATGCGATGAATTAAGGCTAGACATGAGCAGTACTTAGTAAATATGCGGTCAATTAAGGCGAGACATGAGCAGGACTTTGTGGATATCACGCCAATTAATTCAAGACATGTTCATGACTTAGTAAATACCCTGCCAATTAAGGCAAGACATAAGCAAGACATAGTAAATATCCAGTTAATTAAGGCAAGGCATAAACAGTACTTAGTAAATATTCGGGCAAGACATGAGCAGGCCTTATTCGATATCCGCCCATTAAGGCAAGGCATGTTCGGAACTTAGTGAATATCCGTCTAATTAAGGCAAGACATGAGCAGAACTTAGTGAATATCCGGCCAATTAAGGCAAGACATGAGCAGGACTTAGCGACTATCCGGCCAATTAAGGCAATACATCTTCAGGACTAATAAGTATACGGTCAGTTAAGGCAAGTCATGAGTAGGACATAGTGAATATCAGGCCTATTGAGGCAAGGCTTGATCAGAACGTAGTAAACATCCGACCAATGAAGGCAATACATTAGCCGTACTTAGTAAATATGCGGTTAATTAATGCAAGACATGACCAGGACTTAGTGAATATCCGGCCAATGAAGGCCAGACATGATAAGATCTAAGTAAATATTAAGCCAATTAATGCAAGACACGGTAAGAACTTAGTAAATATCCGTCCGGCAAGGAGTGAGCAGAACTTTTTAAATATCCGGACATTTAAGGCAAGACATGCGTAGGACTTAGTAAATATCCAGTCAGTTAAGGCAAAAAGTTATCAGGACTTCATAAATCTCTAGCCAATCAAGACAAGACATAAGCAGGACTTAGTATATATCCGGCTAATTAAGGCAAGACATGAGCAGCTCTTAATCATTATCCAAGCAATTAGGTCAAGACATGAGCAGGACTTAGTAAATATCCGGCCAATAAGGCAAGATATGTGCAGGACTCAGTAAAAATTCGGCAAATTAAGAGAAGACGCGAGTAGAATTTAGTAAATATCCGACCAATTAAGTCAAATAATCGACAGGACTTAGTAAATATCCAGCCAATGAAGGCAAGATATGTGCAGGACTACGTCAATATCTGGCCAATTGAGGCAAGACGTGAGTAGGACTTTGTAAATATCCGGCCAATTAAAGCCCTTCCGAGTCAACAGTCGCAACCGCCTTCACCCTGCTCTGAGAAACTGCGTGCGCCACCAGTTCTAGGAAGGCCAAAAACGGGGGGGGGGGGGGCTGAAACCGAGAGTTTGATGTATAACTTTAGATCAAAATTACCAACTCAAAATTATGAAAAATTCATTTGAATTCTTTTAGAAATTTATGATTCTTCAAATGCTTTACATTATCTTGAGCCTTTTGAATTCTTCTGATTCTTTAAACTACAAAAAATAGGTATTGCTTTGGATTAAAATCAACCTAAAATTAAAAATTCATTTGAATTTTTTGAACACATTTGGATGTGTATATTTGGGTGCAGTATAGAGCGTTGGGTAATATGACACACGAAGTAATTTTACATGTGGGATAATGTGACACACGGATATTCATGGCATCTGGTGATGCGCAGCATAGAGTCCAAGTTTTTGGCAATGGTTGTATATTTCGTACAATATTCGGTAATAATATAATGCATTTCTGAAACAGCAAAAAATGGATATGGTTATTCAGATTGGGATTTCGTAATTTTAGGCGAGCAATCAGAGTTTCAATAGACAGTTAGGAAAAGCACAAGAGTCATATATATTTTTAAATAAATTTTTTATTACGTTGAATACATCCTATTCTTAAAGATACTTTCATTCGTTACTTTTTAAAATATTATATCCAATAAATAATAATTTAAAAATAACATCAAGATATGACATATGGGGTCATATGGTACACTACGTACTATGCCACACAGGCTAATATGGATTTCTGAAATAGCGGTAACACACAGTAGCCGATTGTATGAAACTGTGTCTCAAAGTCGAAAAGCTTCAGATAAGAAGTATCTGGAGGGATACTTCTTATTTCAATTCAAGAAGAATCTTCATCAAATATAGGGAAACTATAAAGAAAAAGTAAATTAAATGGCTTACCTCGTAAATGTATGTTGAAGTTGGTATTGTCGGCAAAAAATTTCGTTTATTCATTATCGAGAACATTTGGATGTTAGATTTAATGTTTGGCACGTGAATTTCTATAAATTTATGCATTACAACTGCTAGTTTTTTTATCGCTGATTCCAAACTTCAAATTTCAAGATACGAAACGGCGCATCCAATATTGCGGATAAGAAAATTAAGAAAAAAAATTTGACCAAAAATATTTCAAATTAATTCAATTCAGAAATACGTTTGTACCTGAATTGAATAGCGATTAACCCATTAGTTCATTTTTTGAACAAAAAGTGACTAATGTTATCTTTTCATTTTAAAAAGTGACTAAGACGTAATTTGAGAAAAATCGTCACTAATTGTGACTGCGTGGCAGCCCTAATTACTTTTTACAGTTATTTCTTACAGAAGAATCTCTTATCTTTCCTATTTTTTTCTCAACTTCCCTGACTTTGATAGCTTAGATATTTTTTCTAGATTTAAAAGGTCTTTTGGAATTTCAAAATATTTCTCAACATTTCAAAACCTTTCTGAGATTTCAAACTTAAAAAAGAACATTTTTGACAAGAACTACAATTCTGTGTTAGAACATCAGATCATTTTTGGCCGTAAGAATTCCAGTTCAAATTTTGAGCAGAGGATTCTGTGAATAATTATCATTACTTTATCATTAATAATTTATTATTAATGGTTATTTAATACAATTACATTTGTATCCAAAAAGTTGAGTATTTACTCATAGAAAGTTTGTTTAGATTCGTTAATAATATTGAAAATATATTAAGACCCTTACTAGTATCCAGATGTTAACATTTATTGTCATGTTTAATAAATTTCAACGTTGATAATTTAAGTTAAAAAGTTGAAAGTTTGTAACAAAATTGGACTTCTAATCCCGAAGAGATCAATTCTAAATAAAGAGTTAATTTTTACCTAAAAAACATAAATTAGTAGCTAAAGAGTTGCATTTATAACCAAATAGAAACACTCTCAAGTAAAAATACACAAATTTTCATGAAAAAAGTTACATTTTAAAGTGTAGAAGGTGGCATACATTTTTTGTTCAATTTTAAAGCAACTAGTTTAGGTTTTAAGTCAAACGGATAAAGTTTTTATCTGACAATTCAATTTTCAACAAATAAGTTAATTTTTAGCCATAAGAGATGATTTTCTACCAGAAAAATATTCATTATTTATAGACAAAAAAATGTGCAACAAACAATTAAATTTTCGATCAGAATATAAGACATTTCAATAAAACAGTTTTTTTTAATAACAAAATCAAACAATTTTTAAAAGTTTCTACAGATTTTTAAACATTTCAAAAAATTTCTGAGATCTCCGATTTAAAACAGGGAATGTTGGATCAGAATTATAATTCTGTGTTGGAACATCAGATAATTTTTGTTCACAAGAATTATACTTCTGCTTTGAGCAGGTAATTTAAAAAAATTATGATTCGGACTTTAAAATGGGATTTTTTTCCTGTTCGAAATTAAAAATTTTATTAAAATATATTAAAAATTATATATTAAATCCTTTCTACTAAATCACAGTTTTAATTCTTTAAAAAATTCCCGTTCCATGTGAAAAATTCCCTGTTCCAAGTGAAATTATATTTCTTTGACGTAACTCCCTCCTGAAAAAAATAATTATTCTAACTCATATACTCTGAAACTGTAGTATCTACTTGAAAAAAGAAACTTAAACAATCAGATAAAAATAAAAATTTTCAATAAACTTAAATTTAACCATTCTTAATTTAAAATACGCATAGAAACCCAAAATCTGAATTAAAAATTAAAAGTTTGTATTCTAGATTTTAGAGAAGAATGCTCAAATAAAATTAATCCAGTTTTTTCAGTTTTTCCGTTTTTCCCGGTCAAGTTTTTTTATTTTCCCCGTCAACTGAGAGTAAAATTTTCATATTTTCCGCGAAGCGAAAAACATTTATTTTAATTCATATGACGTTTATTCTAAGCATCGTTCAACACAACAGAGCAAAAAATTGAAAAATAAATGAGTTTTCAAACAAATACTTAAATTTCGCACAAAGAATATCAGTCTATAATAAAGAATGAAATGTTTGAACTCTTATTTGAAAAAATTAACTTCAATTAAAATTAAGACATAAAATGGATTTTCAACAAAATAGTTAACTTTTCAACCTAATTGATGAATTTTCAACTAAAATGACGAATCTTTAACTGGAATAGTTGAATTTTAAATAAAAACGATGAGTTCTTACCTAAAACAATGAATTTTCAACTGAAACAGTTGCATTTTCAACAGCAAATAATTAATTTGTACTAAAAAAGATCAATTGTCCATCAAAACTTAAAGAATTAAACGTTCAGTTAAAAAATTAATGCTCAACCAAGAAAATGAATTTTCAATCACAACTATGGTATAAATAATTGGAATAAGTTACTTTACTTTTCACAGCAACAAGATGAAATTTCAACTAAAGAAGATTATTTTTTAACCAAAAATTGAATAATTAAATTTTTAACCATAAAATACATGTTCAACCAAAGAAATTAATTTTTCTTTCAAATGATGAATCTTTGACCAGAAAAAATTTTAATCAGAGAGTTTAACTTTCAGCCAAGTTTAAAAAATATAATTTTAAAAGAAAAAAAGTAGATTTTTTAACAAAGTATGCGGATTTTCAACGATATAGTTGGATTTTTAATTAAAAGAGACAAATTGTTATTCAAAGTATTGATTTTGAACTTGTATATCTAAATTTTCAACAAAAAATGAACAATTATATTTGCTTCCAAAAAGATGAATTTTGAAATCAAATTATGAATCTTCGATTTGAGTAGTTGAGTTATAGGTATATACTAAAAATATGAATTTTCAACTATAAAGAACAATTTTCTATAAAAAAAGAATTTTCGTTTATAAAAAAGTATTCATTTCGAACCAAATACTTGAATTTTCATTTAAAAAAAAAATACAATTTCGTCCAAAAATATAAATTAAATTTTCTGGCAAAAATGTAAATATTACCAAACAACAAAAAACTGCTGCAGTTGTAGAATAGGGACGTCACGTCGTTTTCAGCTAGAAAAATAGTTGTTTTTTTTTGTCGAAAAAAAATAATTTTCAACCAATAAAAAACAACAAATTTTCAATAAAATATTTAAATTTTCGGTACAAAATTCCTTTTATTTCAAAGAAAAAACAAGTTTTCGATCAAATAGCTCATTTTTCGATCATAGAAATAAATTTTAATTAAAATTATAAAACTTTTATGACAAAAATTAATTTTTTTATGTTCTACATTTTAATTTCAAGAATGAGATTAACTAACAAAAATTATTTTCTACAAAAGAAACGTCGAGTTTTTACGAAAAAAGTCGTTTTTTTTTAAATACGTGAATTTTCAATTTACACAAAGAGGCAAATTTACATCCTTATTGTCAAGTTTTTAATTAAAAAAGGTGAATTTCAACCCAAAGTGAGACGATTAAATTGACAATAGAAAAAATTAATTTTCAACCAAACTGATGATTATTTTCAAGTAAAATTCTGAATCTTAAACTGGAATAGTTGAATTTTTCCCTCCCAAACAAATGAATTTTCAACAAATAATATTAATCCTATACAAAAAGGCGATTTTTCCACAAATCACAACAATTAAAAGAAACTGTTTCATTTTTTAATAAAGAATATCAATTTTCAACCAAATAGATGAATTTTCATCCAAAAATAGAATAGTTGAATTTTTCGTTGAAAATCTAGTTCTTGACAAAAAAAAAAATGATTTTCAGAAAAATAGTTCAACTTTTTACTAGAATAGTTAAATTTGTTGTTAAAAATTGATTTCCAACAATGTAGTTATATTTTTAAAAAGAGATCAATTTTCAATTCAAATGATGAATCCTGCAACAAAAAAATAAATTTTGAATAAAAGTGTTTAGCTTTTAACTAAATCATAGTTTTAATTATTTAAAAATTTAAAAACTTTCAGTTGGTAAAATTCATTATCTACAAATCAAACGGATTTTCAACAAAAGAGTAAACTTTCCGACCTAAGTGATGAATTTTCAACTATAAATGACGCATCTTTAACTGCAATAGTTGATTTTGAAGCAAAAAATGTGATTTTTTAACTAAAACAGTGAATTTTACTTCAAACAGTTGCATTTTCAACCACAACGAATTAATTACACAGCCACACAAAAAAAAGTGTGCGGATCTGGTAACAAGACACACGTATTCCTACGGATTTTGGGGCGCTGAATTCAAATTCGGTATCAAAAATCACCCATCACGTCATGGTTAAGCCATAACTTCAAAAAATGACGAAAAATCATGCACTGAGGCAAATAAATTTCAAAATAATGCCAGTGATGCAAATTTTCACTTCAAAAACATGTTGACAACTGTGAAGGAT
>NC_046662.1:119523526-119525864 GCF_010883055.1 Belonocnema kinseyi
TAGAGTCTCAGTATTACAGTTAAATTACATATACACGCGACAAAAGCCTTGAGGAGCTCTATGCCAACACGTCCGTGCACTACCGCAGCTCAGGCGGATCTCGTTACTAGGCAGTGACTGCGTGGCAGCCTTCATTATTTTTTCAGTTTCTTTTCACAGAAATTACTGAGGTTTTGCGTTATTTTTTTCAAATACCTGCCTCTAGGAACCTTTCATCTCATTATATACATTTTTCAAATATAGGGTACAACATGGTTGCGGGGACCGTTCTGTGATCTGTTTCTAAGGGGAACCAAATAATTATTTATAGCCCTGCGTCCCGGGGCTCCGAGTGTACTTTCCGACACTGCTAAGAAACGAAATTATAAAGCCAAATTAGTCTTCAACGGAAGCATCAGTATTCAGTTCAGCGACGATTGATCTCTCTCTCTCTCTCTCTCTCTAATCAGTTATCTCTTTTCAACTGGACTAGTTCTTTTGGCAACATTAATACACGACGATTGGCGAAGGTCATCGAAGTGACGAAAGTTAAACCGAACGTTGCCGGTTGCTGTCGATCGGTTGTAAACACGAGATTACAATGCGCCATCGAAATTTGGAGGTTAGAAGTGTTGTTCATGATAAGTGGTGTCTTATTTTATTCGCTTACTGCTCATCTATCCTGACTTGTGACAGAGAATTATAGAAGAGACTTATCGTTTTTATTTTAGGTCAGGAATTTTTCGTGAAGAAATATAATGTCACTTGGATCAGCGAATGTTAGCATGTGCATTCGTCACAATTTGAAGGTGCCCTTTTTCAAATTTCAGATAAGTATTTGAGATAAGTATCTATAGTTCTGATCGAAAATTCATTTGTTCGGTTGAGCACTACTTCGGTATCGAAAATCACCCATCACGTCATGGTTGAGCGATAACCTCAAAAAATGACGACAAATCATGCACTGATGCAAATAAATTTCAAAATAATGCCAGTGATGCAAATTTTCACTTCAAAAATATGTCGACAACTGTGAAGGATCAACCCTTGCTTATCTCAACTTATTTAACATAACTTTACCCAACAGAACCTGACCTCACCTAACCTGAATTAACAGAAATTTATTGAACTACACGTAAAGCTCTGGAAGCATATTTTCCCAGTAGCAAATGTGTGCTACATCGAATGGGTCAACTCGAGTCTAACCTAGAAATAAATCTAACCTAACCTAACCTCACGAAACACAATTAAACTGATTGTGTTGTCACGTTGTGTTGGCAGTACCGTCTGAATCAGCTTGGGCTTAACCTGCAAAGAGGTCAAACCTATCCTAACCTAAAAAACCTAACCTAACTTAACTTCACGTAACAATTAAACTCATTGTGTTGTCCCGTTGTGTTTGCGGTACCGTTTCATTCAGCTTCGGCTTAACCTACATAGAGGTTTAACCTATCCTAACCTCACAAAACCTAACCTCACAAAACCTAACCTAACAAAACCCGACCTAACCTAACCTAGCCGAATGAAATTCAACCACACGTGTAGCTATGTAAGCATACGGTTCTCAGTCTTAAATGTGTGCTATATTTAATAGGTTAACTCGATCTTAACCTACAAATGAATCTAACTTAGCAGAACCTAACGCAATTTTGCTTAACGCAACACAACTTAAGCGTTCCCGTTCTAACACAATAAAATTCATTTCATTGTACTACAGGTGGTTAAAAATTTAGACGCACATTACTCATCTAAAGAAACTTAGAACTACAAGTAGAATTGTCCCCATTTCAATTAACCTGACAATGTTTGTATCAATTAAAATGTAGAACTGTAACTTAAACATGCAAATGAATAAGAGTTTTATTCAAAATTTTTTTCTCTGATTTTCTTAAACTTAAGGGATATATTTATACTATCTTGCGCGTTTACGTTTTATCTTGCTTTTTATCGTAATTAAATTGTCGTAATTAAAAAAAACATTTAAGACTGTGAACCGTACGCTTACATAGCTACGCGTGTGGTTGAATTTCATTCGGCTAGGTTAGGTTAGGTCAGGTTTTGTTAGGTTAGGATAGGTTAACCTCTATTTAGGCTAAGCCGAAACTAAATGAAACGGTACCGCAAACACAACGGGACAACGCAATGACTTTAATTATGTTACGTGAAGTTAAGTTAGGTTAGGTTAGGTCAGGTTTTTTAGGTTAGGATAGGTTTTACCTCTTTGCAGGTTAAGCCCAAGCTGATTCAAACGGTACCGCAAACACAACGGGACAACACAATCGGTTTAATTGTGTTTCGTGAGGTTAGGTTAGGTTAGGCTAGGTTAGATTTATTTCTAGGTTAGGCTCGAGTTGACCCA
>NC_046662.1:119525964-119527461 GCF_010883055.1 Belonocnema kinseyi
TCACTTATGAAAAGTATGAATTGAAGAGAACTAAGAACCTCTCCCTGCATGACGCCTCGTGTGACCTTGACAGAAGACGTCGTGTCACCACCGGCTTTGATGGAGACAGATGCAGATTCATAAAAATTGCGTATAATGTTAATCATCTTTGTGCTTATGCCCAGCTCATGAAGTCTCTGCCACAAAATTCCGTGACAAACAGAGTCAAATGCACCTTTAAAGTCTATGAAAGCAACATATACTGAACTATTGGGATAGCTAAGACGAATCTGTATTAGAGAAATAAGGGTAAATAAGTTGTCTAAGCAGCTCCTCCCTTTTCTGAATCCCGACTGAGATTCTGGAATTAAATTTGAATCAGTTACCCATTTAGTCAGCCGACTACAAAGTATCTGTGTAAAAATGTTTGCTATGCAGTTTACCAGTGTTATGGGCCTATAATTAGAAGGGTCATGTATGTCTCCTTTCTTAAACAACATGGACATTGTTAGATGACCCCAAGAGCTAGGCATTATTTCAGTGGTCATGATACGATTAAATAGAATCTCAAGATACTGTAGCCAATTTTCAGGAAACCTTTTATAAAAACTGTAATTGACAAGTTCGGTGCCAGAGGCCTTTCCTTCTTTACATTTTGCTATGCTTTTCTTAATTTATAACGCGGTTATGTAGGAGTCAAGAGTTGGATTGGAAATTTTTGGAATTCGAGGCACATCCATTATGATAATGGGGTACATTTTCTTGAGATGTATAAACCAAGTTTCTATGTTAATATTATTCTTATAAGGGGTTTTCCGTCGAAACCCGTTAATGATGCTCCAGAAATCAAAAGAGCTACGAGTATTTGCCAGTGATTCTACTGTACTGTTTTGAAACGCTATCTTTTTTAATTTAAAAATTTTTTTATATTCTTTTTTTAGACTTTGATAAAATGATCGCGGGCATTCACATAACATGTCTCTTTTATAGACTTCTAGAGCATCAAGAACAAGATTTTTAGACTCATTGCATTCTCTGTCGAACCATGGTTTGCGGCTCTTTCTCATACCATTGGATACGTGCTTCATTCCTAACTCGTCAGCAACCTTTATTATAGTAGATATTAAATTTTCATTTAAAATATTTACGTCCTCATCTACAATGGAACACTCTTCCCTGTTTTTCATGAAAGTATAGAAATCAGCTGATTTAGACGTGTCGAAATGGATTTTTAAAATTTTATTTCTACAAGGTTGGACATGCGAGATGGGCGAATAGTGTTCCAGAATTACTAAAACAGGGTAGTGATCTGAGAATGTCATAATGGGTAAGACCTTGAGGTCAGCCAGGAACCATAACCCATCCCGAGAGTACCATACTAAATCAATTACACTAGTGCCCATAGGCCCATCGAAGGTTGAATGCGCTGGAAAGTCGCTAAAAGAACGGCCATTTAGTAAGATTAAATCGCTTTTTTCCATGTAGTCGACGAATAGCTTTCCCCTACTATTTATAAAG
>NC_046662.1:119527561-119542786 GCF_010883055.1 Belonocnema kinseyi
TTGCATAGACCTAATGGTCCCCAACAAGTGTTTTGATTTATTTATTTTATGTGCAATTTTTTATGAAATTTGTAACTGAGTGTTCAATAAATCTACTACTACACTGCCTAGTAACTTTTTTTCTCAAATCACTTCTTTAGTCACTTTTTTTAAATAAAAGATCACAGAAGACCCTTTTCCTTCAATAAACATTTAAATTCAAGCCTATACCTATTTCTAAATTATCTTGAATTCTTTTTAAATATTTCTAGGTATTTTTAAAGATTCGGAGAAATTTTTAATAGATTTCTATAATTTTAAGGGATTTAAAGGATTGCATGCTATATTTCAAACACCTGAGGCATTTTCAAGAGCTTTTATTTGAACATATTTTTAGGAATTTGAATACATTTTTCAACTAATTATCGAATTGATCCTGAGGGTCGATTGATAGAGTGTTTCAATAATTATTTTAAATCCCACGGCATTTTAAAAATATTTGAAAAGTTTCAAATGGTTCAGAAGGATTTTAAATATTTTATATTATTTTAAATTTTCGCATGGAAATTTTGAATTGATTTCTGTAATTTAATGCATTTTCAAACTATTTCAAATATTCAAGAAATCTCAAAAGATATCGAAGGATTTAATTACTTCAAGAAATTTTAAACAATTCCCATAATTTTTTATTTAATTAAAAAGTTTGAAGAGCTTTCAAAGCTTTGGAAGTATTTTAGAATATTTAAAAAAAATATCAGGCATTTTCAAGAGACTGAAACATTTACAAAGTGTTTACAAAGCATTTCCAAGGTTTCTAATAATTTTAAGAGATTTAAACAAATACGAATGCAGTTGTAAAGAATTTTGTAGAATTTCGGTATTTCATTATTAAATGAAGAATTAAAGTACACAGTTTTATGACTAACATTCTTATAGAAACTTGGTTTGTTTCTTAAAATATTATTTCAAAATCAAACACATATATTATGCTAATCAGATTTTTTCGAAATCTCGAGTTTCAGATAAAATATAGTATAAATTTTAAAGTATATGGATAGGTTTTTTAACCTTATAACATTGACGTTTCTTGACATTATCATTTCATGAAAACCAAATATTTTTTTTAGAATATTTAGCAAAGATCAAATCTGTCAGACTGTGATAGTGCAATCTTACATTGTGATTTCTTCGCGAGAGGATAAATTTTGGGATGAAACATTTTTTATTGATTTTTATAGGACTTGAACATTTAGATTAATTTAACAAAACTCCCGTGGAAACATTTTTTATTCAAAATTTGATCGAAATGACTCAAAATACAGGAAAAAATCGCAAAAATGAATTATAAATTTTAAAAGTCCTAAAGAAATTTCTTTTAATAATTTGTTTGTAGGACTTGACAATTAAGTGTAATTTTACGAAAATATCTTGAAAAAATATAATATTCAAATTTTGATTCAAGAGACTCAAAGGACAGGAAAAAATATCGAAAAAGAATTATAACTTTTAAAAGTCCTAAATAATTTCATTTTTACCATTTTTTTATAGGACTTAAATATTTAATTATATTTTATCAAAATTCTGTTGAAAATAGAAAATCGAAATTTCGATCCAAGTGATTCAATATCCATGATTAAATCTCAAAAAAGGAATTATAATTTTGAATAGGTCCTCAATAATTTTATCTAAACAATTTTTTATTGTACTTGACAATTAGGTTTAATTGTACGAAAACACAGTGGACAAACATAAATTTCAAATTTCAATCCAAACGTTTCAAAATACGAAAAAAAATCTTAAAAAGCAGTTATAACTTTTGAAAGGTCCAAAATAATCATTTTATTGTAGCCATTTTTTGGACTTGATAATTAAGTTTAATTTCACGAAAATACTGTTAAAAGTTTGAACTATTGAATTTTGATCCAAATGATAGAAAATACAGGAAAAAATGTCAAAAAGCAATCATAACTTTTGAAAAGTCCTAAATAATAATTTTATTTTACCCATTTTTTTAGGTTTGATAATTTAGTTTAATTTCACGAAAATACGGTAGAAAATTTAAACATTTAAATTTTGATTTAAATGGTTGAAAATATACGAAAAATCTCAAAAAGGAATTAAAACATTTAAAAGGCCTAAAACATTTTATTTAAAAATTATGATTTATTAAAAAATAAATGATTGGACTTGACAAATTAGTTTAGTTTTATAAAAATTCCGTGGAAAAATAGAAAATAAAAATTTGGATCCAATCGACTCAAAATACAGGAAAAAATCTCGAAAAAGAATTATAAGTTTTAAAAAGTTTTGAATTATTTTCTTTCAACCATTTTTTTTTTAAATAAAACTTGAACATTTAGTTAGATTTTATCCATTTTTTCATAGAGCTTGTAATTTTAGTTTAATTTTACGAAAATCCTGTAGAAAATTTGAAAATTTAAATTCTGTTTCAAACGATTCAACATACAGGAAAATTCTCACAAAAGGGTTTATAATTTTTGAAAAGTCATAACAAAAGTTATTTTTCTCATTTTTTGGTAGGGCTTGACAATGTAAATTAATTTGACAAAAATACAGTGGAAAAATAGAAAATTCAAATTTCGAGCGAAAATATTAAAAATTTAGGGAAAAATCACAAAAATGAATCATAAATTTTGAAAACTACAAAAAATCTTATTTCATCCATTTTTTGGTATGGCTTGTAATTTTAGTATAATTTTACAAAAATAAAGTGGAAAAATGGAAAATTCAAATTTCGATCCTAACGATTCAAAATACTTGAAAAATTCCTAAAAAGGAATTATAAATTTTGAAAAATCCTACAAAAATTTATTTTTTCCTTTTTCTGTTAGGACTTAACAATGTAGTTCAATTTTACAAAAATACAGTGGCAAAATAGAAAATTCGAATTTCGATCCAAACGATTTAAAATATTTGGAAAAATCTCAAAAAGGAATTATAACTTTTGAAAAGTGCTGAATTATAATGTTATTCTTCTTTATTCATAATGTGTCCCCTAAGGGTTAATATGACAAACGAGTGAGCAAGCGAACGAAAGCGAGAGTGAAAGCGAGAGAGAGAGAGAGAGAGCATGAGAACGCAAACGCATCTTAGTCTACTTAACTTTTACTTTACCACTACTTACAATTTTCACGCTTCTAATCTAAGCGACTTCCGTTTCCTTTTTCTTTTACTTTTTTATACCACCATTTACCTTTCTCACGTGCATTCTTTCATTCTCTCTCATTCGCTCCTCTAGCATCCTCCAACTCCTTCATCCATTTTTCTCCTAATCCATCTTCCCCTAGAATCTTAACCACATTTTCTTGCCAGCTTCCTTTACCTTCTCTTACTCTCCTACATCCTTCCCATACATGCTCCCATGTTTCCTCCTCCCATTCACATATTCTACGCTTTCTGTTCTCTTCTTTTTCCCAGTACATCCCCTCCCTTACCTCGTTTTCCAATCTAAATCTTGCTATTCTGGTCCACCTTCTCTCTACCCATCCCTTTTCTAAATACTTTGGCACCCCTTCCTTTTTTATCATCTTATACCATTTATTGTATTTTGATTCCTCAATCGCCCCCCATCTTTCTATTAATTGTCTTTCCCTCTCCCTCTATCCAATTCTTCATAGTTTACTCACGTCCCGTTTTCTATTTCTCTATCAATAAAGAACTCCCTCCTTTCTTCTTCCCATCTCGTTAATTCGATCGGCCTCCCTCTCCTCTTTTCTACCTCCATCAAACACTTTCTCGCCAACTCCCCTCCCCTCCCCTCCCTTTCCCTCCCTCAGCTTCGTCTCAAATTTCCATGCCCTCTTTCCCGGTCTAATACTTAACTTATCCCTTTGCGCTTCTTCTCTCACCATATATCCTGGCGTCCTCCAGTCTGCCCCGAGTGTCCACCTTATATACCTTTCTTGTAAACTCTCAATATCTTTCCTTTCTTTTCATCCTCATATCTCTGCTCCGTAACCTAATACTGGCCATACCAGCGTATCAAATAACCACATTCTCCTTCTCCAATTTTTTTTAACTTTCTTTTTCCTAGTCCCCATATATGTTTCATTGCCCTTGCTGCTTTTTTATCCTTTCTCTTATATTAGCTGTATGATCTCCATTCATTTGCAAGATATATCCCAAATCTTTATACTCTTTGACTTCTTCTAACTTTATTTCTTTCCATCTCCCTGTCCATTCTTTGTTCCTTCCCCCTCCTTTTCTAAACCTCCTTATCTTTGTCTTTTCTACATTTACATTCGGCTTGTTCACATCTAAATATTTGTCTAATCCTGTAATTAATCCCGCCATCCCTTCTTCATCCTCTGCCATCAACACTATGTCGTCTGCGTATGCCAGCGTATATATCTTTTCCTTCCTTGCTTTTTGTCTCTCTAAAAATTTTTGATACTCTCTCTCTATGAATCCCTCTCTTATTCCCTTTTTTATCATAACTTTTTCTATTTCTCTTCAGTCTAATGAGTCAATCGCCGCCTTTAAGTCCACGAACATTGCTATCATTGCCCCTTTTTCCCTTTTAACTGTCTTATTTACTAGATGGTTCAGAACATATATGTTGTTCATAACCCCCATTCCTTTTCTAAACCCTGTCTGATTCGGTGACTCGATCTTTTTTTCTTCAACTTCTACCTTCAATCTCTCCGACAAAATAGTTATATATACTTTATACAGTTTTGTCCTCAACTTCACCCCCCCTAAAATATTTAACCTCCTCTCCCTTGCCCTTCTTTACTATTGGTATAACTACTCCTTCTTTCCATAATTCTGGCCACCCCTCTCCACTTCATACTCTATAACACATTATCCATCAACATTCCTCTAGTTCCTCCCCTCTATATTTCCATACTTCATTTGGAATCTCATCTATACCAGGTGCCTTTCCATCCTTCATTATTCTTAAAACTTTTACTATTTCTTCCCTTAAAATGTCCTCTTCCTCATCTCGTTCTCTACTATATTTTCCTCCCTTTACAACTTTTCTCTCTACTCCTCCTAGCCAATCCAAAAACAATTTCTTCCATTCTATCATTTCAATATCTTGGTTTACTCTTTTTCTTCTTTTTCTTCTTTTTCTTTCTCCGCCTCTTCCTTAAACCTTTTATTCTCTTCCTCTTTCTTTTGATAACACAACTCAGCATACTCTATCTTTTTTTCCCCTATATTCTTCCCCATTACTTATTTCTTTTCTGCACTTTCTTAATTCCTTTCTGAACTCCTTTTTTTCTCGTTGTAGTTCTTATCCCACCCACTTCTATTACCCCCTTTACTAACTTCATTTTTGTTTGTGCACTCTAATCCTATTTTTATTTCTCCTACCATTTTTCTCATCTCCTGGTCCACATTTCGCTCTCTTATTTTGATATTACTAATTTTTTCTCTAAACTGTTCTTTTCCTTCCTTTGACCAATCCCCTTTACCTGCACTTTTTACATTTGCTCCACTTTTACTCATATTGCTATTTCTTTTTTGTTCATCTAATGTCACTATTAAGGGAAAGTGATCCGAATCAATATATTCCCTACCTCTAGTTTCTTAACCTTCTCTCTTACCTCATCATCCACTATTACATAATCAATTACCATTCCTTATTTTCCTATCTCCCGTTCCTCTCTCTTCTAGTTTCCCTGCACCTCATTTCTTACTATCTGTTCTCTTTCTTCATCCCAATTCCACCATACTCTATCTGTCTAAATTCTTCCATACTTAACCCATGTTCTCTTTCCCTTTTTTCTTTTCTCTTCCGCTATTTTTATTAATTTATACTGCATCTTCCTTTCTACCAATGTCAAATCATCCTCTATTCTCTCTGGACTACCATATAATAACCTCTTCTTTGTCATCACCTCCCTCTAATGTTCCCATTTCTTTAGTTTCACCAGTACCATTATCTTCCCTCTTCGCAATTCCCTTCCTACATTTCACATTCCCTCTAATCGTATACTCTTTATCACTATGTTTAATTTTCTTGCTTACCTTTCTTTCCTTTCTATTCTTTGTTCTATTTTTTCTCAGCCTTTCCATCTCCTTACTTTCACTCTCGCCCCCACCACAATCCCCGTTCGAGCTTTCAAGTTTCTTCATCCTGTCTCTCATCTCCTTTACCTTTGTATTATTAACTTCTTCCTGCTTTCTAGTTTTTGCTCCAATGACTGCATTCTCTTATCTAACTTTTCCCTGATTTCTTCCCATTTTCTTATTTCCTTCTTAACTTCAGCCATTTCCCGCTTAATTTCCTTCTTTAATTCCTTTCCCCTTTTCTCCTGCTTTTCTTCATAAATCCCCGTTACCTCTGTCATCACCTCTCGAATTTCCTTTAGTCTTTCCTCTTTCATCGACACTTCACTTTCATCTTCCTTCTCTTCACTGCTTTCCCTCACCTCTCTCTTCCTTTTGATAAATGCTTCTATTGACCCTACGCTTTTTGCTCCTAATCTTTCCTTTTCTATAGTTTTTTTGTACTTCTCCCTTGCCTTCCTTTCTTTTATCTCTTATTTCGGCGTACTGAAAACTTCCTGCTCTAACTCTGTTTCTTCCGCGGAGATACACGCTCCACTATCCATGAATCAAATTCAAACTTTCCCGCCTTCTATACTTCCGTGCCTCTATCTACCGTCGCTGTCTGGCACCTGTCTCGCCTTTCTTTATCGCTACCCAACCCTGCTACTACCAATCCGTTACCACAGTCCTCCCATCCTGCCACAAATCTTTAAACAAACTTCCACATAAGTCTGTTTCAATCCTCCAAAATATCTACCTCCCCTTTGCAATTTCACAATCCCTTAGTTAATCTCTCATATCCACACCCTTCTATACACTTCCACAATCCACTCACCTCAAATTTCACAACAATATCAGAAAAACTCAGCATCAACAATTCCCACTAATTTACACTTTCATGCCGGAAACGGAAGTCCAACTCAGTAATAGGTATAAAACCATTTTAGAAGACAGCCAATAAGTTTATGGCTTCAAAAAATCGAAGGTCCTATTACTAATATTAGATTTTGCGAGCGACCTTGAATATCTAATTTTTTAAATAATAATCTTATGAAATGGTCGAGACAAATCGGCTGATCATTGTCCATAGAAACCACGAATCAGCTGAAGCTTGGGAAATCCAAATTGATATTCTCCAAGGTCAAGTAGTGTCATGCGATAGTCCAAGAAGCTGATAACGATTCACATTAAGTGAAAATAGAGTTTTTCTTCATCAAAATCTGCCAGCGACGGGCGATCTGCTAAACACCCTTACGTATCTAATTTGAGTTTTATAACGATAGGTTCGACGAAGAATAGGCTTCTTTTCGTTACCTTTAAGAATAAGCCTGGTTTCATATTTTATGAAATTTCGTAAACGCGTAGAAGTGTTAAAAGAAATAACAATCCTTTCAAATTTCTTAGCTTGTATTTCATTGGAGACTAAATTACATTATAAACTGTAAAACAAAATACTGTAGTTTTTAATTCATTGGAAATGATTCGAAAAATAATAGGTTATTTATTCCTACTGAAAACTTAGCTAAATGAAGTATAAAAACATTTTCGGAAACATCTAATGAGTTTATGGGTTTAAAAAATCGAACATCCTATTGCTAATAACACATTTTGTGAACGACCTTAATTATACAATTTTAAAAATTATTATATTATTAAATGCGCGTGACAAAGCGGTTGATAGTTGTTTATAGAACACACGAATAAACGGACGTTTGGGAAACCCATGTTGATATTGTAAAGGTTATGGAATGTAATGAGATATTGCAAGAAGCTGATAACGATTCGCAATAAGTGAAAATAGTGTTTTTCTTCATCCAAATCTGCCAGCGACGGGCGACTTGCTAAATACCCTTACGTATTTAATTCGAGTTTTATAACGATAGGTTCGACGAAGAATAGGCTTCTTTTCGTTACCTTTAAGAATAAGCATAGCTTCATATTTTATAAAATTTAGTAAACGCGTAGAAGTGTTAAAAGAAATAACAATCCTTCAAAATATCTTCGTTTCAAAGTTATTAGAGACTAAATTACATTAAAAATTGTAATACAAAATACTGTAGTTTTTTAATTAGTAGGAAATGTTTCGAAAAATAATAGGTTATTTATTCCCCCTGAAAACTTAGCTAAATGGAGTTAGCTAAATTCTTAACAGTAAAGAAAGGATAGCATATGCTTCGTAAAACCCATCGATAACAACCCACATAAACTAATTGAGTAATGAGTATAAAAACATTTTAGGAGACAGCCAATGAGTTTATGGTTTTAAAAAATCGAATGTCCCATTACTAATATTACATCTTGTAAGCGACCTTGAATATATAATTTTAAAAATGATTATATTATCAAATGCGCAGGACAAATCGGCTGATCGTTGTCCATAGAAATCATGATTCAGTTGACGTTTGGGAAATCCGAATTGATATTCTCCAAGGTCAAGAAATGTCATGCGATAGTCCAAGAAGCTGATAACAATTCACATTAACTGAATACAGCGTTTTCCCTCATCAAAATCTGCCAACGACAAGCGACCTGCTAAACACCTTTACATATCTAATTCGCATTTTATAACGAAAGGTTCTACGAGGAATAGGTTATCTTTTCGTTACCATTAAGCATAAGCCTAGCTACATATTTTATAAAATTTAGTAAAAGAGTAGAAGTATTAAAAGAAATAACAATCTTTCAAAATGTCTTCGTTTGAAAGTTATTGAAGACTAAATTACATGAGAAACTGTACTACAAAATACTTTAGTTTTTAATTCGTAGGAAATGTTACAAAAAATAATAGGTTATTTATTCATCCTAAAAACTTAGCTAAATGAAGTTGGCCAAATTCTTAATAGCAACGTAAAGAGAGCCTATGCTTTGTAGAACCCATGGATAACAACCAACATAAACAGAGCAATCGGTATAAAAAACATTTTAGGAGACAGCCAATGAGTTTATGGCTTTAAAAAATCGAACGTCCTATTACTAATATTACATTTTGCAAACGACCATGAATACATCATTTTGAAAATAATTATATTATGAAATGGGCGAGACAAATCGGCTGATCGTTGTTCATAGAAACCATGAATCAGCTGACGTTTGGGAAATCCAAATTAATATTCTCCAAGGTCAAGTAATGTCATGCGATAGTCTAAGAAGCTGATAACGATACGCATTATGTGAAAATAGTATTTTTCTTCATCAAAATCTGTCAGCGACATGCGACCTGCTAAACACCCTTATATATCTAATTCGAGTTTTGTAACGATAGGTTCGACGAAGAATAGGTTCTCTTTCCGTTACCTTTAAGAATAAGGCTAGCTTCGTATTTTATGAAATTTAGTAAACGCGTAGAAGTGTTAAATGAAATAACAATCTTTCAAAATGTCTTCGCTTCAAAGTTATTGGAGTCTAAATTACATTACAAACTGTAATACAAAATACTGTAGTTTTTAATTCGTTGGAAATGTTTCGAAAAATAATAAGTTATTTATTCATCCTAAAAACTTAGCTAAATGAAGTTAGCCAAATACTTAGCGACAACGAAAAGATAGCCTGTGCTTCGTAAAACTTATGGATAGCTTCTATAGATAGATCGTAGAACTTATGGACAAACAAACTGAGTAATAGGTATAAAGAAATTATACCAATTGGTTGGAAATTCGCTTTCTTATACCTTACATCACTTTTATTTTGTTATGTAAAGAATTTTTACGTACTTTTTAGACCAAAAATGTTTTTTATACATTTAAAGGTGGTTACTGGGTCTTTCATATGTATATACTTGTCGACCCAATAAACACCTTTATATCCGTCATTCATTTTAGGTAAAGCGTAGTTTATCGGGTCCTAAGTATTAAAATGACATTTTTCTCTAATTGTGGCTTATATGTAATAAATTAGACTTAACCAATATCCCTGTAATTACTTGAAAACTCTATGTAAAGTGTTAATTTTAATATGTTTTTTTATATTTTCTAACTAAAAAGACGAATATTATACTAATAAAGTTGAAACAATTTCAATTTTATGACAGATTTTTTGTAATCTTCGAATTTTAGAGTTATAAAGTCCATGGGAAATATCTAAAATTGATCCAAAAGGGACAACAGCTTAATTTTATTGTGGGGAATCCTTGAATATCTCAGGTACGCTAACCTTCGAAGATATAATCCCAGGCGAAAAAAGCAAGCGAGGGGTATCTGGCTGGATGCAATAGTGGGAATAACCTTAGCACGTCATAGTGCGATTCGGGCATTTGCCTCGAAAATATCTCAGTTTCGAATTGAATGGTTATATTTTCAGTTAAAAAAAAATTAATTTCAACAACAAAAACAAAATTCAACAGGAAGGAAGCATTTTGAACTAAAATAATGAATTTGCGACTGAAATAGATGAATTTTAAACCAAAAAGATGAGTTTTCAACAAAAAAAGATAATTTGTTAATCAAGATTTGAATACTTAATTTTTTTTCCTATAAAAGTAATGTTCAACCAAAGACCAAAATTATTGCATGTGTTATTTGAATAGATTAATTTTAAATCAAAAGGATGACATTTTAACAGCAGGGTTTAACTTTAATCTGGTATGGTTTCTTTTTTAACAAAAAGTGAATTTTAAAACAAGCAGATTAATTTTCTACAAAAAAAAACGGATTTTCAAACCAATACATGAATTTTCAACTGACGAGGACAATTTTCCAACCAAATAGTTGAATTTCGAACTAAGGATGATCAATTTTCAATCACAAATGGAATAGTAAAATTTACAGTTAAAAAAATTAATTTTCAACAGAACTGGTGAATTTTCAACTAAACCTCTGACGCTCCAACTCGAATAGATTAACTTTATGCAAAAAAGATGAATTTTTAACTAAAAAACCCTAGGCACGCTTAGATTCTCAAGCCGCGTGTGCAGCGCGATTGATAATGTGATAGCACAGCTGGCAGATTTTTTAAATCTGATTCCTTGACAGCCTGTGCTGGAAAAACATTTTTCTGCATTTTTCAGCGGGAGTCTTTTGTATCTAATAAGGACTAAAATCCGGAATATAATTGTGTTTTGTTTAATTTAGCACTTGGAAATTTACAACAACAAAAATATTCGCAATTTCCACTTATAACGATTTCAACGATATATTCTTTGACTGTCAAAGTAAAAACTTACATAATGAATGTTCCGGTTTATGAGGAATTGATGCAAAACTTTTCAGTATATTTTACTAAAAATCTACTAAAAATCTACTTTATAATATAATCTTAACACATGCAATGCAGAATATAAAGGATTTTCATGAAGTCAAATTCACAAGTGTCGTTTTCAACGGTATCTTCAGAAACTTTTAACAGGGTCTAACACAGAAATTTGCATTTGCTGTGTTTAAAAAAAAACTTTAAAACTGCACTCGAAAAATTTTTTAAATAATTCAATGATTCTTCCTTTTCAAAATAATATGTTTGATATATTATCGAACCTAGATGCTTTACTACTGGCACTTCTGTTTTCTTTTAATTAACTTAATCATTAACCAAAGGATGCTAATATAAAAAAATAACAATAATAATAATATTGATTTTAATCAAAGGGTTACGTTTTTTACCGAGGAAGTTTTTTCATTCAACAAAGAGAAAAATTAAGACTAAATTTTTAATTGAAGGATCGATCCAAAAATTTATCAATTTTTAAAAAGATATACTTTTAAACAATTCTAAGCTAAAAATATTAATTTATACATCCAAATTTGTTATAAAATCTTTTTAATTACCCTCTTGATCTAATCTTATTTACTTATTATTACTTAAATTTATTTATTATTTACTTTCTCTAATATAATCTACTGCAAATGTTGTTATCTTGGAACTCGATGTTTTCCCACAAATTGTTGAAAATCCTACAAAATTAAAAAATGACCTAAAAATCTTCCGGAACGCATTTCGAAAGTTTTGTAAATTTTGTAAAATATTTAAAAAATTATTTATTCTAATTTTTTAGTTTTCCTAAGAATTTTGGCAAAAAATTTTTATGTTTTTCAAGCCTTTCGAAATGCTCAGAAAGCTTCTAAATTTTGTGTTCAAAATCTTCAAAAATCTACGTTTTCTTTCAAATGTTTTTAATTGTTTTCAATTCTTAATTTGTTTTAAAATCTTTTTAAAACTTCTAAATATATCTTCAACTTACCTAATTAGTTTAATTTCTTTGTTTGAAAATTTATCTATTAGGTTAAAAATTTCTTAATTTTAAATATTTTTCTGAAAATTCATGTATTTTGTTGAAAAATCAACTGTTTGGTTAAGAAGTGAAGTATGTATTTGGATACAAATTTATTAATTTTAGCATTGTTTAAAAATACATTTTTATGGTCGAAGATTTTTAATTAACTTTTACAAACAAATTGAAAAGAAAAACCTAGACATATGTTAGTGAGGAATCTGCCTGTGTACTCGAAATTTCTTTCCGAATAATACGCTAGGACTATTGCAGTATTTTAAATTCAAGGTATAATTTTCAAATTAGATAACTTCTGGGGCGTATATACTATATAGTGTCGTTCAATGCACACTGAAAAGACAAGGGTACCCAGGTAGCCGTGGAGGAAAAGACAAGCGCCCGCCATTATGCATTGGTCCCAGTGGTATTGCGGGCGAATTTATGATTGCCCCGCCCTAGATATAAACCTCTTCAATATATCTATTGTATAAAAAGAGAATTTTCTGAAAAAATAAAAATTCCCTAATAGCAAACTTAAGCGTAATAAAATCTTTTCACATTATAAAAAATTTTGTTTTACTTAAAATTTTTATAGTTGAAATTTCTTTCCGACTAACACTTTTATTTATAATCAAGACACAATGTTTAATCACGATGTAATTACTTTTTTAAATGAATACAATTCCTAGAGATATTGCTGAGAGGTATCCAGGACTATATTTAATTTTTCACTAGAACTATTACTGTATTTTTCAGAAGTTTCAGATGTATATGCATAGCTAACTTCTGGGCCGAAATTCTTCACTTATGGGATTTTTTTTGGAAGTGTATAAAACAAACTTGTGTGGGTTATATTAAAAAAATAAGTTGTTATTCTTATTCTATTGTTAATCATGAAAACACATGTTGAGTTTCAACTCGATGTACCTTATGACGATTCTGGATAAAATTTACAAAAAAAATTTTTTTTCTAATAGGAAAACTCTGTGACAATTCATGGAGCTTGCGCCACCTCTAACTAAAATATTTTTAAAACTCATTTCAAGGGAGGAGGTGAAAAAAGAACAAAAATGTTGAATTATAAAATTAATGAATAAATTTAAAAAAAAATTAAATTATAATATTTCAAACAATTAGAAAACTTAAGTTATACATAAAAATTGTTCGAAAATCTTTTCAAATATACTCTTAAAAATGAAAAAAAATCATTAAACGATTTTCCAGGCATCGATTACCAATTTTGTTATTTTCTTGAGACTTGAATTTTTCCTTTATTTTTTTGAAAATCTGGCAACATAAAAGAATTACTTCAAAATCTTCCATATTTTATTTTGAAAATTTAAGAAAAATTTTTTATATTTTTCAAAATAACTTTGAAAAACTTCTAAATATATCTTATACTTACTCGCATTTTTTCAAAATTAATAATTGAATACATATTTTTTCAGTTTCTAATGAAAATTACGTACGGTTGACAATTAATTTCTTTGGTTGAAAATTCTTTAATTTTAAATGTTCTTGTGAAAATTCATGTCTTTTGTTTTTAAAAAATCTTCTTAGATATAAAATTAATCTCTTCGTTTGCGAATTGAACTATTTGGTTAATATAATTTTTAGTTAAAGAAAAATACATTTTTGTGGTAGAAGACACACTATTTTAATTTAAAAAATGCATTTCTTTTGGTAGAAAGTTTGTTTGAAAATTTTTAGTAGTTTGAGTAGCATATACTAAAAAATGACCCTAATATCATTTTATGTTAGTAAGTTATTGGCCTTTTATTCATATTAATTTTCGTCATTTGTTTCCTCCTGACGATTATATTTTTAGTTAAGAATTTTATTATTTTATAAGTAGAGAACTAATTTTTTTGGATCGAAATTTCTTCTTTATTGGTTAAACTGCAACTGTTTGATTAAAGATTAACTATTTTGTAAAAGTTCATCAATTTGGATGACATTTTTTTTCTTCCTTGACAGAAACATTTTTACCTGTTGAAAATTCGTCTTTTTGGTAAGAAAATCAAACTTCTGTATTAAAAGTTGAACTACTTTGTTCAAATCTTTTTTTGATTAGAGATTCATTATTGGTATTTCAAAATGTTCTCTTTGTTTCGAAATTCAATTATTTTGTGGAATATTTGTCTTTTTGGTAAAAAATTAATATTTCAGGGTTGGAAATTCAACTGCTTCGTACAAAATTCGTCTTGCAGGTTTAATATTTGTGTTTTTTTAATCAAAATTTGACCTCCTTTGTTAAAAATTCACTTGTTTGCTTACATATTCATCATGTTAGTTAAAAATTCATCCTTGGTTGAAAATTCAACTATTTTTTTGAAGTACCGATTTACCGAAAAATGATCTTGTTTAGTTGAAAACAGAACTATTCGTTTGAAAATATAACTAGAAAATTAATCATTCAAAAAGAGATTATTACACACGCAATTCAACTCACTTTAATTATATTAACAACAACAAATTATTGGATAGTGAAAATGTCATTATATCCGCTAAAGTTAAAGGAATAAATAAAAGGACAAGTTTGAAATATTTTCGATTTCAGCTTCGTGATGTTCACAGTGGTAAAATGAACAATTACCCAAAAAACGTCCTGAAACATCCAAATGTCAATAAAAGTCCACAAATGCGAGACACTCTAGGTATGTTTTCAAGTTTTTTTCTTCACATTCAGTATTTCACCTATGTCTGAGGCTACAAAAGTAGCTTTTATGAATACCAAAACTATTTAGTTATTTATATTAAAATTTTACGAATTCTTCCTTTTTTCATTTATGGGATACCATTTCATTATTTCTCGCGTGGATTGTATGCATAGATAAAATCTTTATCAATTTTTCATATTTCCCTGTAGCTGAGCAGGTAAGTTGAGTGACAGTAACTGAAACCAGGGATGCATCGAGAGGTTCAGCTCAGAGCTGCCAGATCGTGGATGAAATTTACCCCCACCATACCTACCGTTTGGGAGCCGCAAAACAGAAAGTGCATGATTACCACTGTGAGTTCGTATG
>NC_046662.1:119542886-119588574 GCF_010883055.1 Belonocnema kinseyi
GGAAAACATAACCTGAAAATCGACGTATGCATGAAATTAAGAATCACGCAAAAGATCCAAATCGCCAATTTCTTCAATTTCTTTCAAATCGGGAGCAAGATATAAATAGAAGACCACCGAAGTCTTTGGAAGCCTTCAGATCGGCAATCATCGTACAGCAGAACTCCGAGGTCGAATCGTGCATTTTCGGCTTACATACGAACTCACAGTGGTAATCTTGCTCTTTCTGTTTTGCGGCTCCCAAACGGTAGGTATGGTGCGGGTAAATTTCATCCACGATCTGGCAGCTCTGGTTCGGCTGGATGTCCTGCACTCAGCCGAAAATTGTACTAAGATTGTACTGACTGAAGCGCGCAGTGTACTGAATGCGTACTAACATAGTTTTGGGCGGGAAATTTTAAAAGCATATAAGCATATTCTTGTTTATTATGAATCTGCCGGCTTTTAATAAATATAATTTTCAAGCAAAGAAGTTGGAGACTGAAAAATTAAATTCTGAATAAAAATGATCTTATGAACTATAAGTCAACTCAAAGTGAGATTAAATTTTTTCATTTTTGAAACTTCTTGAAATCCTTTAAAGTTTTAGACTAAATTTTAAAAAACTTTGGGCTTCAGGAACCGTGGGCTTTACAAAATCCGGATTATTAAGTGTGTGAAATTGAAAATTTTTGAATTTTCCTACTTAGTTCAGCGAGAACGAAATTCACAGAATCTCCTTTATAGAACTATTAATCTAAAAAATCTGAAGGTAAAAATTAAAGTTGGCCTTTTTCGTAAAATAAATTCTTCAGTTCTTCTAAAAATTAACGTTGTTTTGGCAGTTTGAAGAAAATTTCAACTTACTCTAAAGAATTGGAGATACAAATTTTTGAAATGAAATTTTTATAATTTTTTCATAATTCGCTTGAGTTCGTATAAAAAATAATTGATGAAAAAAATATATTATGTCTCATATTTTAAATTGGAAAATAATATTTTACGACTTTTAAACTAAATAATAAAACACTTAATTTTTATAATATTTGTTTAGTTGAAAATTTCTAAGGATTATATTGTCGTCGATCAGAGCAAAATATTTACAATATTTCTAATATTTACAAATTATGAGCTTATAAACGTGAAAAAATGCAACAACAAAGCAATGAAACAATTAAAATCGAAGTTTTAAATGAAACTGTGAAATGAGTTTCAGGACTAAAATGCTAATGAAAACATAGTAAATAAACAAAATATTTGTTAAAATTTGCGTGATTCTTTCTCGGGTTCTACCCGGAAACTTATATGATATTTGTATCCTATTTTTCATCCGGTTCAATCTGGAACTTTACGGGTGCATACAATTTTTCCTTTATCTGTTTTTTATTCGTATCTTTACAAAATTTTGTCGGTCTCTAAATTTCCCTATCCAGCTCTATGCGGAATATTCCCGCTGCATATATTGCCCCATACGGCATTTTGCCGGGCTCTATCCGGATTCTTGTATAGTGTGATAAATTTTTCCTATCTGTCTTTCCATCCGGCTCAATGCGTAATATATCTGCGGCCCATGTTGCACTATCCATATTATTTTTGGCTCTGTCCGGAATCTTATACGGTGTAATTGATTTGGTCTATATGGGTTTTATCCGGCTCTATGCGGAATATGTTCGGTGCCATTATTGCCATGCCTGGCTTTTTTCGGGTTCTATCCGGCTTCTTATACAGTGTAATAAATTCAGGCGATTTTAATGGTATTTTCAACATCTTAATCCATTTCAAAAGGTTTTACAATTTTTCAAGAAATACCAAAGAAATTCGATGGATTCTTACATATTTTAAGAGGTTTTA
Organism: Belonocnema kinseyi; assembly: GCF_010883055.1. Taxonomy (NCBI): domain Eukaryota; kingdom Metazoa; phylum Arthropoda; class Insecta; order Hymenoptera; family Cynipidae; genus Belonocnema; species Belonocnema kinseyi. The sequence continues at coordinate 119,544,717 of NC_046662.1, forward strand.
AGAAGTTAAAAACTATTTTCGCGGATTAAAAATAATTTTATGGGTATTTAAGAGGTTTTAAGGAAAAATGTAAGGTTATTAAAGAGATTTCGTGATATTTCAAAATAATTTATGGAATTTTAAAGGATTTTAAAGATTTCAAGAGATACCTAGTATTTCACCGAATTTCGAACGGTGTCGCAGGTTTGGGATGGCATTTGCGATTTAAAGGAATTAAAAAATGTATGATCTTTCAAGAAACACCGAAGGATTTTGAAGTAATCTTAGAGATTTTGAGAGGTCTTAAGACATTATAAACGATTTTTACGGATTACAAAGGATGTTAAGATATTTCTTCATATTTTAAAAGAAATCATGGGATTTTAAAATATTTTAAAAGGATTTCAAAAGATGTCGAAGTATTTCACATAATTTTGAAGGATATTAGGAGATTTTAATGGTATTTAAAAGATTTTAAAGAATTCCAACAAATTTTACGCTGTTCCAACAAATACCGAATGATTTTGACGGAAATCTTGAGGATTTTAAGAGTTTTTTAAGGAAATGAAAACGAATTCCGTAAATTACAGAGGATTTTAGTTGAACTAAAGTCATTTCAGGAGATTTGATGTGATTTCATAATATCCTACTAGAATTGACCGGATTTAAAAGAATTTTAAAAAGAATTTCAAGAGCTACTAATGTATTCTATCGAATGATGAAGGATTACGAAATTTCAAGGATTTGAACCGATGTTTAGAGATGTTGAGGGATTTCGGCGGATCTGAAAGGATTAAAAGAAATTTTTATGGATTTTGGAAGATTTCAAACAATTTCAATGCAAAAGATTGCAAGCAATGTGAAAGAATTTTAAGGGATTTCCACAGTGCTTAAAGGACTTTAAAGGATTTTCAGGAAGGTCATTAAAAGCCATTATAAGCAGTAATTTCGACCGCCAAAACATGTTTCAATTATGTAACATATTTTTAAAAATAATCTGAAAGAGGAAACTTACGTAAGACATGATTTGGACTTCTATCCCCAAGTAATAATATGTAGGTATTTTCGACCCCCCTCCCCCCAAGCCTTACGTAAGTAATGAAAACTATCTTATCACATAGAAAAATATCTCTAAATTTCATAGAATTTCAAAAATACTCGTTATCAGGCCACATAATCAGTCATTGTAGCGAATATCTTCAATTAACTCATGTACATTCTCTGAAATTCCAAAATATTTAGTTTTTACAGCTCCTGATAAGCAGAAAACGGAGGAAGATGAAAAGATTTTGAATTAGAGGATGAAAACGTTTATTATTCGGAAGTCAAAATTTCTTTTCATAACATTTTGAAACAATAAATAGGTACTTTCTCTGAATTTTGATGCAGAAGATTCGACCTGAAAAATTAAATATGATTTTAACATTATTTTATGGAAATTCAATTAAAATTAAAAATTTTAAATTCTGAATGAAACAAAATTTAAGTTCCATCTAAATGTACTAACGAAATTCTTGTAAATTAACAAAAAACAAGAATTCAACTATCAAACTTTGACAGAATACTCTTAAATATATCCGTGAATTAGCCTGGCTTTTTTTGCACTGGGTAAAAGCAGGTAACTTTTTTGAAACCCGGGAATTTTTCAGAATTGTTTTTACTTTTGCAATAAGTATCGTCTCGCTCTTCGGAAAAAATCTGTTTGAAATTGTACTCAGTCTAACCAACCATGTCGGCTTAAAATGTTGAAGCTCATTTTATATTTAAGATTTTTAAGTTACTAATAATTTTTTCAGGGTTTGCAAAGCAACCCGTACCTCTTCAGCTAGGGGATCTCTATCTTCGTCTTCACTCAGATCTTCGCCTTCACTTCGATCTTCGTCAATTTCCAGGTTGCCTTCCGGTTGAAATCATAAATAATTCAATATTTAATCAAGGACACAATTAAAAGTTTATGTCCTTTAAATTGATCTATTTTACAGTTTTAGACGTTTTTACAATTTTCTTATATATTATCTAAGTGTCTAAGCCGAAAACAGTTTTGTCTCTAATTGTTTCCGGCTTTCAAGCGAACCTTGGAAACAGAAAATCGAATTATTTGGCTGACGGAATCTTAGCCGGTTCTATCTGACACTTCGTTGGAACTATATTTGAGTGGTTTACGTCTAAGACAGAAAAAAAGGGTTTTCTATCTACCTCTATCCGGCTTTCAAATGGTAATTGACAACAAAAAATCCAATTATTTTTTTAACGAAATATTATCCGGCCTTATCTGAGAATTGGTCGGAATTGTATTTGGGTGATTATTTCCGTCCAAGACGGAAACTGGTTTTCTATATATCTCTATCCAGCTTTCAAACGGGAATCGGCAACAAAATAATCCAATTATTTTTTAAACGAAATATTATCCGGCTCTATCCGACAATTGGTTGGAACTGTATTTGGGTGATTATTTCCGTTCAAGACAAAAAATGTTTTTCTATCTGCCTCTATCCGGCTTTCAAACAAACATCAGCAACAGGAAACTCAATTATTTTGTAAACGAAATATTATCTGGCTCTGTATGGCAATTTATCAGAATTTCATTTTCACGATTGTTTCCATCTAAGACGGAAAACAATTTTCTTTCTTGCACTATCCGGCTTTCAAGCGAACACCATTAACAGAATGTATCATTTTTATAGATGTTATTATGTCAAACAGGGAATTATTGAAATAATTCTTGATGTTAATTTTACAGATTACTGAGCATTTTTATGGAAAAACAAGAAAAATATATCTCGGTCTTGGGTTAAATTAGAAGCTATCTCGATTTGTTCTCGTTTTTCTATAAAAATGACCAGCAGTCGCTAAAATTACCATAAAAAATGACCTTAGAATGCATTATTTTCGATTTTCTAAAATGTTACTTCTAAAACTGACCCTAATACTTAATGTTTAACACTTTCTTGACGTTCTGTGGAAAAGCATTTTTAGAACATCCAAATTTTGTAAAGACTGTATAAAAGACTATATACTTTGGAGATTGAGGTGTTTTTCACTTGAAACTATAGAATTGGATTATCTTGCGGATTCTCTTTATTCGATAATAATAATATTTTTAAAACGGTCTCGTTTGTATAGCGTCTGATGATACCTTAACGATTTTTGGGGCAATTTTTCATGTCAGAAGAAACTGCTTCATTACAAAATCTTATGTAATATGTAAAAAATGGAGGTAAACTCAGTAATTCAAGTGATCTGTCCTGAATTTCCGTATGTATTCGAGAGGTCGATCCTACTTAAAGCATAATAAACCCGACCACATTGAGCTATGGGTTTTTAGCACTGTTCTATTGATCTTAATTTAACTCATATAATTCTTTTAACATTAATCTCACCTTATTATCCATTTCATCTTCCTCCGGCTATTTTTCGTTGACTGCATCAATGACTTTATCAAAATTTGTATCCTGTAATTTGTAATGACTTGATTTTTATGACAGAGGCATGATAAAGTCGTTTTTAAACACCCTAATTTAAAAAAGCGATTGCGAGTAGCCATTGGACCAACATAAAGTGGTAAAATACGACAAATTACTGATAAATTATTATAAATAACCGATAAATTAACATAAATTATCAAAAATGTCTAAATATCTTGAATTTCCGAAAATTTTTGAACATTTGAAATTGTTGGAAATTTATCTAAAAACCAGAGATTTAAAAAAGTTCAAAAATGCTGTGGAATTTATGGTGTTCAGATTCTTTTTATTTTTCATTTTTCTTTATATCAGTGCCGGAAAAAATATTGTATGGGGCGCGTTCGTTAACTTTGTTTGGCTCAAGAATCTAGAAGAGTTCTCTAATCCCTTCATTGGTTGTTCAGTCTTGCAAGCTTAATGTAAACAAAACTTTAAATTTCAATTGTCGAATATAAGGGTCACCTCATCTTCCTTCCTCATCTTGTTTGTATTCCTTTTATCTTCCACAGTCTTATTTGCTGTGTTCTCGGAGTCTTTGATCTTGTCATCCTGCAGACATTAATTAATAATTCAACACCGTGGAGACACGTGAGTACACAATCCATTACCCTTTGGAAAGTCGCAAGTGCGGTCTTTAAACCCAATGACATTCGAGTGATCTCCAAGTGTCCATGTAGTTTTGAAAAAGCCATTTTTCGCTGCGAATCTGGATATAATTGAATCTGATTGAACCCTGATGATAAATCTAGGTCAGAAAAATAATTTCCTTCACGAAACTGGACCAAAATGTCAGTTATGTTGGGAAGCGGATAAGCATCACCAACTGTTTTCTCATTTAAAAAACGATAGTCTATGACATTCCTCCGTTTCTCATTTCCGTCGGAATCTGATTTCTTGGGCACAATCCATAAAGGGAAATTGTAGGGAGAAAGTGAGAGTTTTAGTATTTCTAAATTCAATAATTTGTTTGTCTGTTTCCGCATTTCGTTCTTGTGGGTGTGAGGATAACGATATTGTTTATTATTTATAAGAGTTCCGTCGGTGGTCATTATTTTATGAGATAAAACGTACGAAGCGCCTAATTGCCACCTTCTAGAAGTATCACAGGAGGAATAGTTAAACTGACTTCTTTCGGGGTAGAATTTATAATAAAAATATCCGCTTTTCCATTTTTATTAAGAACTAAAACCTCTCCAGCAAAAATTCCAGGCCCACGTGGAATTTTCCTAACATATCGTTCATTAAGTTGAGTTTCAATTAGAGTTTCAATATAGGCAAATTTAGTGTCAATCATGAAAGAATATTTATAAAATAGGAAAACTACATTTTCCAGCTTTGCTATAGGGGCTGGTACATTCTCCCCTAATTTCCCGAGTCTAAGAATTACTTTTTTATTTGAATCTATTTTAACAGGTCCCGTCTTTTCTGAAATAAATCATTCTTCGACTTTTGATCCCGAAATATTTGTTTTAATTCTTCGCGTTCTGAAGAATGTTTTTTATGGACTCGACAATCTTTAAACGTATAATTATTCCTTTCACAATAATGACAATAAGATTCCTCTCTACCCTTTACGAATTCTTTGTTTGCCAATTCAGGGCAATTTCTTTTATAATGTCCTTACTTGTTACAGTAAAAACATTTGACCTTACTGATCCAATTACTTTTACCTTTGAATTTATTTTCAGTCCGCAAATGTACTATTCTCTTACTTGAATTAAATAGCAGTTTCGGGTTTTGTCCTACATTAGAACTCAAATCAGCTTCGGGTGCTGACGTTCTTATATGTACTCTCTTCCAACTTTTCAATTTAAGATCCTCCTGATTCGCGAGTGCCATGGCTTTGACTAGTGTATTTATTTCTGTATCTCTTATCTGGGAATAAATATTATAATCAAAACAACGTAAGAAATTTCCTATTGCTGCAGTTCTGTAAGCTTTACACATTACAATACCCTTTTCCCCTCGAGTATTTTCCAAAACTTAAGAAACTAATCTATCCAGAGTCACGTTTACTCTTGCTTTATATTCCTGAACAGTTTCACCCGGTTTAATTTTGACATTAGCTAGATCTTGCATAAGCTGACTTATGTTTACGTTTTCAGAATAGATTTGATTTGAGGTTCTCAATATCTCATCTAAAGTGATCCCTCTTCTATGCTGAATATGTTGTCTCGCTTCTCCAGTCACATTCCCAGGGAGGTCCCAGCCACTGCACTCTGATCAACAAGACCCTTATTGATTAATTTTCGTTTATTTCTTGAAACTGAAGGTTCGGTTTCGTCACTGGACGAGAGCGGGGGATCGCTATCCTGAGCCCTTTTTTAGAACGCAATTTAGACATTTTTAATCACTTAATTATTAAAGGCTAAGACTTACTTGTGGTTATAATCCTCTTGGTGATCTAAAGTTTCTAGTTGAATTTACACTTGAAGATCTTGAAGACGTCCTTGAGATTCACCAAAGTTCTGCAATCCAGGAAGTCCCTCAGAGCCGCAACTCTTCACGAGTCCGGTGATCCAGTAATGAAGTAGCGTTAAATTTTCAGGACTTATTATCCATTAAGCTTACGATTTTTGAGAAATATCTGGTGGCTTATTCCAACTATTGACAATCTCGGTGCCATTTAAAAACACTCTTAGTTGCCGGGTGTAGACCAACCGAAACTCTAGTCGAAGATTGCAGCTTATCATTACAAGAAGTCTCGGATTTATTCTACGTGACGTAACACGTGTTAGTGGACCAAAAACTACTCGATCCACCCCTGGAGCAGTGCACGTTTTCGGTCTAGTAGAAAAATTCACAATTTAACAGACAAACATCCTTGCAACTGAACTTCGTTACCTGTCGTTGAATGGGTGAAACCATTAGCCGCGAAATATAGGTCAGGTTTGGAAATAAATGATTTAATCAATACAACGATTTATACTTCCTGATAAAAACGTTTGATTTTGTGACATAGGGCTAAAGCCTACTTAGTGAATGCACACGCCACCTAGCGGCTTTAAGCATACATGCTCAAGTCAAATAGGAACTTACGTTACCGGTAATGTTTAAAAATTCTAAAAGCGCTAAATTGAAATCAAATCTTGAGAATCAAAACCGATAAGAAAATAAAAGCCGAATACTCAAATCAAGCCGATCGCGTAGGTCTGAAAATAAAACCCGAAACCCTAAAAATACAAAATATCGGTATGAAAATTGTAAATTGGAAACACAATGAAAGATTAAACAAATAGAACATAAATGAGGAAAGAAAGCAAAAGAGGATCCCATAAACATAAATCTTTATATTCGCAAGAACACTTTATGCCTACATAAAAAACAAACCCTTTTACCAAAATTTAGAAGAAGCATTAAAATCAAATTCCCACGAAATAAATTTCCAGTTGTGTGAAAACCTAGAAGCCAAATTCCCAAAATGGTAAATTGCCCCTTTCCTTTTCCTTTTTGTTTGTTCTCTTTAAGTAAACACTGGAAGAAATCTGAATCGCAGGATTCTGAAGAAATTAAGTTACAAACACATAAATTTGAAAAGACCATTTTCCCAAGACCCTAAGCTGTAAAGTGTAACTTGAACCCTTTTTTATGGCATTCTTTATGAAGGCCCCAGGCCCTTTCTCATGAATCGAAGGAACAGAAAAAAGTCCTATTGTCTACAAAACACATGTAGTCAACATCAGAAAATCAAGTCACGAGATAACTGACCCCAGTGCTTATATTTCAATATTTATGACTTAGGTAAAGTGTCCACTTACGCCCCAATTAATCGACATCTCAAAGCCAAAAGTCAAGCCAAAATGGACCTGACTCCTTTAAAATTCACTTGACAAGGGGTGGTCAAAATCAGATTTTTATCGTTTTTCCCTGGAAAATCTTATTTTCTGCACTATTATCCCCTCCTATACATAACCATTATTCTTATTTCTACAATTATTATTGTGATTTTTAAAATCTCAATATCAAGAATATAAAAAACAATATTAAATAATAAAACTAATTTCGGTTCGTCGTTTAAACATTGTGCGTGTTTAACTCAAAATATAAATAACATGTGAAATTGTGACTAGTCGAAATTAATTCATTGCAACCTAACTTTTGCAATCGAAATACAACAAGTGTTCCAGAAAGTGAAATTAACAAGCGTTTTATTTGTGTGAACCCTTTTTTTCTTTGTATTTATTTCCAGGGGAAGAACTCATGTTCCACGACAGCAATGAACTCGAATAGTGAACAATATCAAAAAGGAATTAACCAAATTTTTAATTTACCGCGACATAGATAACATAAAATTCTTCCTTATCGACTATCAAAATTAAAATATAAATTGTCAACATCCGAGTTGGACGTCACATTTTATTATATGCCATCGATATTTATATGTTCATGGATGGTATATTCTCTTATTTGATATCTAGAATAAACGACAATGATCGTGTATTTCAGTTCGTGGTAAACGCGGCAGATTTGAATAGGCTGGTATTGAGAATCAGAAACACTTCCACAAGGTCGAACAATTCGGAGTCCGGACTTGACATTGTCCATCTTATTGGTTTCTATACAAATAAGAATTGTTTGCAACTTACAAACAATACTTCGATTACTTTTGATCCTAACACACACACAAGTAAGTTTAGCACTTAATATTGAATCACATCCGAACACTAGTCGCGAAGTGTGCGAACGCGAAATCGATAGGTTGCAATGCCTTTGAATTTATCTGAATTCTTCTGAGTCCATATAATGAAAATACTAAAAAGCCGTAGAGTCGCAGGTACAAGGTTTTTTAAAGTGCTTGCCGAGATGACAAGTATCCGCCAATTAACCTCTAATCAGGTTTAAGTTTATAACTAGAACTGACTTTTCTGAGGTCTGCATCTATATTTATAATGTCGTTTGGAGCGGGATTCATCCCTACTTTTAGCTTTTAACCAATCAAACTGCTGACGTCACTCACTTTTAGTGTCAAATAACCAATCATAAATGAGGTCACTTTGCTCATCCTATTGATTTTCGGCAATTAAAGTGAGTGACAGATCAAGGATAATGGTTCTAAAGTCCAACTTTTATCACCGTAAAACGTCAATCTCTTTGAGGATAGTTTCCTGTCTGTAAGTCCAAAGGTACACTTTTCATGTCGTTTCACAGGCGCCATGAACCATTAGCGATTATAAAAATAGCCCAAGATCTCATGTTCCTACCATCAAAATCTGCTTTGGACAGTGAACTGAGTAATATCTTTGATGAAAGATTTAATGTAGTTGAATTCGGATAAAATACTCATATACAGATTTCCTAAGGAGCAATAAATTTATAGTATTCGTAGAATTCGTGTAAAATAATAATCACCTAATATTTAATGATTCTATACATTTATTAGTACTACCATTTTAAAATAATTTGAAGCTTCCCGTTTGAGAATTGACTAGTTTGGACAGTATTTGATAAAAGGGTCTTAGCGCCCTGGAGTTTTAGTTCATAAAACGACGCATGCTGTTACACAAATTCTCTGCAAAAAATAGTAATATTTTATTTTATTATATAAATACTTACCCCAGAATAATTACCGTCGTTATTACACATTTTGAAAAATATATTAACCACTAATTTCCTTTTGCAATTGTCAATCACTTTTCAAATATTCGAACACATTACGAGCGCCGGCGCTAAACTTAAATTAGTATTTACAAAGTTAGTATATCCTTTGACCATTCAGCGCTTTCAGTTCCATTCTTAAAATTTGTGTTTTCTTCTCTTTCGGTTTTGTGAAGTGACTTTCCCGACTCGATCGTCTTTTGGTGTTGTGGGAAGTGACGAGTCGGATGACGTATTACTTCCGGTTGCGTCGGGATCGATCGTTTCACAAAGACTTCGTATTTTCTTTTTAAAACACCCGTAATTATACAAATGATGTTCCTGATTATCTGGAGCAACTGAATTCCATCATATTTCTTGCAAGTAACTCTCTAATTTCTTTTAAATTCAGACAGTAGGTTTATAAATTATTATTCTCCTTTTTCTAAGGGCTTTTTCTTGGGATGTAGGTGCTCCCCCTGTTTATGCTATCCGGATTTCGAGCCCACAGTTAAACTGCTAAGATGTTGAATTGTAATATCTAGATAATCTTATTTATTATCTGTTTTCCTCCGTGCGGGTCTTTGCATTGCATATGAGTTTATTACTCTCTTCCTTGCCTTCTTATTTTCTGTGTTTCGATGTTCTCAGGACGAGACACCCTGCTGGGGATCTATTTTGCCCATAAGATTGGTTGCAGGTCTGCAAACATTACAAAGTTTATGAAGATTCATGGGCACATCTCATTTTGAAAGTTATGGACTTTTTGAAGCGCAAATTGTGCTTGGTAACTTCGATCAAACATATAAAGAACCATTTTCCCACATTTCTGAAATTCCAGTGTTCCTGTAACAGCGAATTCCAGCACTGCATACAACAAAACATTCGCTTTGCCAATGAGTGAATCCTGGAGCGGCTCCACCGCCTCAAGATAGAATGCTAGACGGGCTCGAAAGTTACTTCACGGTTTCTAATTACACATAACTACATATAACCTAAAAACACAACATCGGTCATTTTCAAGAGGATTCGTTGTCGTCTATGTTCTAAATACCATGATGGAACTTTTCATGATAACATTACTTGTAAAAGGCCTTCCACTAAGGGATCGGCCCCTTTAAAAAATGAGAAAATTCGTTTGGCTTTGGGTTAAAAATCTGACTATTCGGTTTTTTTCTGCCTTCTGACAAGTTCTGCTTGCTACATCACAAGTCTCTGTAAGGACCTCGGATGGATACCAACTTCGAAACAGATCCCTCTTCGACCCTGGCTCTGAGACCAGTTCTTTATCCGAAAAATTAGTTTTACCCGTTTGATTGGTCGCAAAATGCCATCAATTTTGTCATCAACACGATTACACCTAAACCAATCGAGATTGCTGGTAGATGCGATAGCCCTTGATCCTAATTCTCGCCCATCATTTTCACTTGTCGAGGTAAATACTCTTCAACCTGAATTGCTCATGGGCGCTAAAGTTTACAGGTCACTTCTTCTGGATGCAATTCGTGAAGGGTTACGAAAGCCTACTGTCGCCTTTTCGGCCCCTTTCTGGTTGGGTTTGATTGATCTGACTTCTTTCTAAGTCTACTGTAGAGCGTTTTGCACTCGTGGATCAGTGCCTTACTCGTGAAGATATCCACAGCGTATTTGTTTTTTCTGTGCTAAGATTGAATTCTCAGAGCAACGCGTTCGGATAAGAAACTGCACTGTCAACCACAGGCGTTTTTTGCTCAATCAATGCTTGACCCGTTTGGCGGGACTGGTCTCATTGATACTTTCATGCGCCGTTGGGACGCGTGACCAGTGTTGATCCCGCAAGGGTGGACTTGCGGATTCTGCCTCTGCTGAAACATCTTTTAAAATCGACAATCGCTCCATTGCCACATTGTGCGGTTTACCAGTTGTGCGCTGACACAGTGCTGCCGATTGTGCTCCATAGCAGGCGGAACTGAATTTCTAATGCACGGAAACTTATTTTGTGTGTCATGGCGGGCGGCACTAAACTCTTGACATCCATACGTGGAGTTTTTTTCGTTCGATGAACAAGGTGGGCGGGATGGTTATAATTTATTTGATGTTGCTATCTTTCTTGTAAGTGACCTTTGGGCTTCACTATTGACCGAATGGTGTTCACCCAATGTTTATTCTTCTTGAAATTTTCCCTATGTTTTTACTTTCAGGCCGTACTCTTTTGTCGCAGCCGGTTCTCAGGTAGTAGCGTAATGTCTCTTTGTTGATCAAATGGGACCCTTTTTCCTGGGACTTCAGTGTTAACCATGTTTCTGACGAGTGCGGGATTTCCGATTCTTGAACGAGTTTAAATAAAGTATGTTATTCGAGACCATTAAATTAGTATTTAAAAAGTTAGTGAATCCTCTGACCATTCCGGTCTTTCAGTTCCATTCTTAAAATCTGTATTGAATTTTCTTTCGGTTTTGTGAAGTGTTTTTCCTGAATCGATCGTCTTCTGGTGATGTGGGAAGTGACAAGTTGGGTGACGCATTACTTCCGGTTGCATCGGGATCGATCGTTCGGTGAACGATTGTGGTTGTAGCTTCCGGAGGTTACATCTGTTCTAATTTTTCTAAAGAACGAACTCATTTTTTTAGTACAAAGTGCTTGTTGTATGGGCTGTTAGATACATTTTGGAATACAGTGACTTCACTGCCCTACACCAGTCCTGACAACTCTATTAGAAATTTTATCAGATTCTTTTTAAAATTTTTTTTGGTCCAAATCGGTTAGTATTTGTGGGCTGTACGTTATTTTGAACCAAAAGTCATATTTTCCCACTGTGCTTCGTTCCGCGGTCCATGTGTTCATTGCGTGTTTTGTTAACGTTTGTTGATGATAGAGAAAAACGCATCATCTGTGCGTTAAACTGTTTTCTCATTGTCCCACGTTGCGTTTCACCGCAGAGGACGTCGGTTGCGTACTTTTATGACCATTGTGGGAGAGTCTTTAGGTGGATCTTATAGAAGATACGTGTTTCTATTTGTTCCTGAATCGCGTTCATGTTGTCAGCTGCGTTTAAACGCATGCATGGGACAGCGGGAAACAAATTTTACACACTGACAATGCGTAAAACGGAAGTGACGGAAGCATAGCTGATTTGAAAATGCAAAACGAATGCAAAAGCTCAAGTATTTTCCAATGTCAAAGTGTTCGAAGATTTAGGAACTACACATATTCTTTGATGAAATTTATATTGTATGATACATGATAGTACGTGAAAGGTATTTTTGATCAATGCATACATTTTTCTTACTGTCTTTCAGAAATATATTCATATACTCAAGATGAAATGAACAACTTATAACCTCAAAGATCATAGAAAGGGAAGAAAATGTATCGTTTTAAACCAAAATTATTCAAAACTAACCAATTTTTCACTCTAAATACAGACTTCATTCAAAACAGGGAAATGAACACGCAGATCGTGGAACGAGGCCATCACAAAATAACTAGAGTCGGTACAAAAACTACACATCCTCTAGACACTAGCTGACACTAGCTGAAACTAGCTAGTGATTTAACGCAATCTGCAAAATGCAACGCATTCCAGACTCATGGGACGCTACCCTGAGGCAAATTACAAGAGGGTTTTGGCATTTAGCGCCCTCCATGGTCGCTGGAAGAAGTAAGTAAAACGAGTGCGAAATTCGAAATGTGTAGTTCATGAGGAATAAAAGAAGGAGCATATTTTATTAGAATATGCATAAGATGAATATGAAGGGAATAAAAAATAAGGATATCGTTTAATCTTCTGCTTAGTATATACGTAGAGCATATGAGAACGAATGAAATTTATGAAAATATTTCTGAATGAAAGGAATCGAATGAAAGGAAAGAATTATGGTGGGACTATTATCTCGTTGAAAATGTAACAATTCAAAAAAATCATTCTTTTTAGTTGAAAATTTGCCTTAAGCGGTAGAACATTAACCTTCTTGATGACTAATTCTTCTTTTTTATTTAAAATTCATATCTTCAGTCAATAATTTAAATATGATGTTGACAATTCCTTTCAAAAATTCAAAATTTTTGTTGAAATTTCATGTATTTTGTGAAATATCTGGTTTTTTGTGTGGAAAATTAATCTCTTTGGTTGAAAATTAATGTTTGCACATGGCAATTTATTTTTTAACCGAAAATGAATGAATTTTTTTTTTGAAAGCATTTCCTTTTTTACATAACTTTATTCTTCTTTGATAAAGATTCATCTTTAGAATGGAAAAGTTACGTAAATTGGTTAAAATTTTTTGTCCTTAATGAAAATTGAAGTATTCTAAGTCGATATTTATATTTTTTCATAAAATTTTATTTTTTTTTCAATCGACATTTATTTTAGGTCAGGTTTATAGTATATGGAGAATATTTTTAGAAATTCACATATTTGGTAGAAATTTAATGTATTTTGTAAAAAATTTGTGTTATTTGGGGGGGGGGGGATTAATCTTTTCAGCGGAAAAATAAGTTTTCATAAGAAAATATATTTTTTTAACTGAAAATTCATTTTTAGAACAGAAAATCCAACTATTCCATTGTTTATTGAAAACAATTTTTTTTAGAACTTTAATTTTTTTTGATGAATAATAATGTTTTAAGTAGAAAAGTTACGAAAGGCTGATTCCACTTTGGCGAGCTGTTCTGGCTCTAGAGTGTGGTATAGTAGATCCTGGCCCAGGCTGGTCATGATACCCTTCTAAAAATTCCTATATAGGATCCTATATAGGAACCTATATAGGATTCTATATAGGAACCTATATAGGATCCTATATGTTTTACATATAGGTGCCACCTATAGGAAATGACATAGTATCCTATATAGGTAACTGTATAGGATACTCTCTAATAAGGTACCTAATTATATCTAACTAATAGTACCTAACTAATGGTACCTCATGCTACGTATGTCTCTAGGTGCTCCTGGAGGGTCAAAAAAACTTCTGCGCAGTTGTAGGTGCCATAGAATACTACTGCGCATCTGGATATGGTCCCATACAGAAACATATACAGGATCCTATGTAGGATCCTATACAGGAACCTACAGAGGATCCTTTAAAGGATCCTATATAATTTCCTATAGGTAAAACTTATAGGTTCCTACACAGATAGCACAAGAGTTTGCGGCAAGCTTGCCTAAATCTTATCATGCAACTTTCGGAAGCTAGCGTCGCAAGGTTCAGGCAAGCTTCCCGCAAATAAGACAATTCCCGCCATGTGGCAATATTATGAGACAATATTGAGGGAACATTGCCATGGGAATCTTTCTGTAAGCTTGCATGCAATATTGAGGGAACATTGGAGGAAGATTCGTGTGCAAGTTTTATTACAAATTTCTTTTTTTAAGTGCCATACATCATACGTTTTTGTGGACATGTAAGGAGGCATTCTGAGAGGACAGTAAAAAGCTACTGCACAGCCCTAGGTGCTATGCAACACTAATGCGCAATGGATCAAGTTCAAGATTGACAGGCCACTTTTCCTCAATCTTGCTTCGCAATATTGCCACATGTCGGACATATTCTTATTTGCGGGGAGCTTGCATGAACCTTGCGATGCAAGCTTCCGAAACTTGCACGGTAAGATTTAGGCAAGCTTGCGGTAAAATCTTGTGCTATCTGGGTATGTAGGATCGTATATAGGAACCTTTATAGGAATTTTCAGAAGGGATATAACAGATAAAATTAAAATAACGTAAAATGGTACTAAATATGTTTCTGTAATAGTTTTACACTATATTTCAGTCCTTTCTAGAAGGATATACTGCGGAGACGTCACAACATTTTAGAAGACACTGAATTATGAAAAACATAACCTCTCGTTGTATAAGCTTGTATATTCGGGCATGCGTAATAGCGGGAAAATTTTTTTAATTGTCTGCTTAGCTTACATTTTTATGTAATTTGTGTAATCTATAATAATTGAAATTAAATATACTTAAATATACTTTATATATAGGTACTTTAATTCCAAAAATTCGAAAAAAGACGAAGATCGAAAATTGATAAGAACGTGTTGATCACAAAACAACACTCATGTCGCCATATTGCAAAACTGAACAACGCTACTACAAAAACACTCATAGCAGGGCTACCAACTGTTAAATAGAAAATATATTTCGAGAAGAATGGCTTAAAAACTGAATTTTCTCTCAACAATGTATTTATATTTTTTGAAATATGCTGAAATATGCTAAATACCAAAATATAGTTCTTTTATTTACCAGATTTTGTTTTTTATCTGGTCTGATCATTTCTCCCGCCAGTATGGTGAACTAGAGGGAGCAGATGCTGGGCTAGACCAAAGAACTTCTTTGGCTAGATTCTGGCCTCTGGCATACAAGTCAGACGTTGCTACTAGGGAATATTTGAATTTCTAAAGAAATTCTCAATCTGCTATAAACTTAAGCTACAATAAATGTCATTCGGTAAAAATAAAATTTTATGTAAAACATTTAAATATCGATTTAGAGTAGTTTAATTTTCATTGCACACATCAATTTTCCACCAATTTACGTAACTTCTCCATTAAAAGATGAATCTTCATCAAAGAAGATTATAGTTCTACAAAAAGGAAATGTTTTTAAAAACTTGGATTAATTTTTAGTTAAAAAATGAATTTTCATATACAATTATTAATTTTCAACAAAATAGATTAATTTTCCATTAAAAATATACCAGATGTTTCACAAAATACATGAAATTTCAAAAAAAAATTTGAATTTTTAAAAGGGATTTTCAACCTCATATTTAAATTGCTAACAGAGAGAAATAATTTTAAATAATAAATAGGAATTAGTCATCCAGAAGGTTAAGATTCTACGACCTAAGACGAATTTTCAACCAGAATTTTTTGTTATTTTTACATTTTCAACTAAATAATAGCTCCACCATAATTTTCTCCCTTTACTTGATTCCTTTCATTCAGGAATATTTTCATAAATTTCATTCATTCTCATATAATGTATGTATTTGCTGTACAGATAGTAAAAGGATATACTTATTTTTTATTTTTTTCATATTCTTCTTAGGTACATTTTCACGGAGGCCTGTTTTGAATTAATCGTGGAATTAAAATTTTCATGGGATTCATTTCTAGCTACTTTGTTGGTTTATGGCAAATTTGATTGTTTGATAACCTAGATACGAACTCGATGTGTCAAATTAATTCAACGATTAATTGAAAACGGGTCGCCGTGAAAAGGTACTCTTATGGTTGATACATGGCTATCTCGTATCCAGTGTATCCACTTTTGTATTCTTACGATCCGGAGGGTAAATGGCGGTGAAACTAATGCAACAGATGGCGCCACAAAAAGTAGGTTGTAATGAGCGTTGAATTAATTCTGCTGCTCGTTTTTCACGCTAGATCATGTATGGTCGCCTCCAGATTGCGCGGTTCTAATTTAAATGCGACTTCTATACAGGATGTCCCGCGAGAACTGTAGTGAATTTTTTAAGGTAGAAAATCAAATATTTTGGGAAACAGTAGATTTTTAAATAAGAAACGGTGAATCTTCAACAAAAAGATCATTTTTATTAAAAAAAATATCAATGTAAAAAAAGATTCTCAAATAAAAAGTTAAAATATCAACATAAAAGAATAATTTTCCACACCAGAAGACGATTTTTTAACCAAATATATCAATTTCCAACCAAATAGTTGAACTTTCAACCAAAAAGTTCAATTTTCAAGAAAGAAGATTCACAGAAAGAAACAAAATGCAATCTTTACAGTGATTTCAGAGTAAACTTTTCCTGTTACAACTCTATTGAATCTTGTTTCGTTTCGATGCAAAAAATTTCAACTTTATCTACTTGAAATTTACCTACAACAAAAGTTCACTTCTGTTCTGGCTGTGTTAGTTTTTTATTTAAAAAAATTAATTTTCAAGAAAATACAATAATTGTTAACTTCTTGAATGCAAAGGATAAAGTTCCACCCAAACATGGAATAGTGACATTGTTGCATAATTATTTAATCTTTAAGGCGAGAAGAGAAATTATCTACAAAAAGTTTAATTTCCAACACACAAAATATGATTCTTCAACTAAAAACTTAATCAAAAAGATCTCTTCTAGATGGCAGTCAAAGATTAAGTTTCTCAAAGCTCTATAGGCTTTGAGGTATACATTCTCAACGTGACTCTCGCACTGCGCGCTCGATTTTCAGCAGATATTTGTAAACAGGTTTTTTTTAAATACTTTTTTTCGTAACTTTTGTGGTTTTTCTACAAATCTTTTATTTCCAATGATACTTTTCATGAATAAAACAAAAAGTACGCCTCCTATCAAGAAGTGATTCTTAACCAAGGACGCCAACCCTGGGGGAGGGGGCAGGTCGGGCGGTCGCCCGACCTGTTTTGAAGGGGGGTCCCGATAATTGGGAAATATATTGTGTAAATGAATTAACTAAAAATGCACGAAAAATAAGGAAAAATAAGTAAAGAATGTGAAATAATAAAAATTATCAACAGGTTCGCGTATATTACAAATGAGAGCATCATTCCTTAAGTATCTTTGAATTTTTAATTGTATATAAAAGAATGCTTCTAATATATCCCCTTGCTGTATGCCAGCATGAATAAAACGGGTTCAAAAAATTCCATTTGGAGAAAAAGTAGATCAGAGTTTAATAAGTTATCTTTTTTTTTTAAATTGGCAATTATAAGCGATGCAAGAACGTATTCTGACTTTTTTTCGATTACAACAAATATATCGTAGAAAAACATTGATTAATTAATTTTGCGAAAACAGTTTTTATAAGTCCAGTACAAATTTGTGTAACTTATCACTAGGCCAGCCATGTACTTAAATCCATATATAATTTTTCAACCTATAATATTAATTTTAATTATACTTAAGATATTCTCGATCCATCCTCCCACCATCGTAAGAAATCTTTACCCATCAGTAGAGGTTTATACTCCTTGGGGTTAGTGCCGCTGAGTAAAACTTTAAGTAATTTTTGAATAACTGATCACAATAAGTCATTCAAGTCCCAACAATTTAAGTTTTTAATATTTATGGGAATTAGTATATTAGAGTTTTAATTTTAAATTATTTGCAATATAATTTGATCTCTTATACCTTTTTCTATTGAAATTTCTAATTCCTTATTGCATAGAAAAGTTATTATCAATTATTTACTTTTAAATTAAGATAGAAGAAAGTCCTTTAATTTGATGTTAGAAATTTTATCGTGCTATTCACGTATTTCAAGAATTTATTTGTTACACAAGTGCCTGAAGAAATAAATGTGTTTTTAGACGCTCTTGTTTTTTTTGCGCATCGCATTCTTTTTTTTTTAAACAGAGGGGGGGGGGGGTTCCTATCTGAAAGAGGTCCGCCCAACCTGTTTCCAATAGGATTGGCGCCACTGCAATATGTCAGTTCACCAATCAACCGGCGTGACTCCTCGTGAAATATTGTTTGATAGAAAGGTTCGATTTCCTACAGATTTTGTAGACGAAAGTGTACCTAGAACATATGTAGAACTTGTAGACGATATTTTGAACAGAATAGTAGAGACAGAATCGCTTGATATCGCCCGTCTAGAAGCTGCTAAACGTCGTTGCAAAAAGTATTACGATAGAATAATTAACGAACGCAATTTCGAGCCTAATCAGTACGTGTATGTTTTAGTGGACGTTAGAAAAGATAAATTCGAAGATTATCACACAGGACATTTTAAAATTATCAGAGTAATCGACGAATTAAATATCAAATTGCAAATCACTGCAACCGTTAAGAAAATTGTACACGTTAACAAAACCAAGCATGCTTTTTTTAGACACATTTGAATTTTGTGGATTCATTTTTGCTTGTACGCAATCCAGGCAGTTGCACACAAAAAAATGTTATTCGAAAATTTGAGATTGGATAATAAAGTAATTTAGACTATTTTTTTCTTTGAACTCTTGGTGCGAGAAAGAAAAATTTGTTACGCAATTAGTAAGAGATTAGAATTTTTCCAAAAGTATCTCCAGCCACGTGCGATCACTAGGAAGTAGCGAAAACTCGGACCTTGGTTCCTGTATAGATAGAGCAGACCTGTAAATCTCAAATTTATGATTTACCAATTTAATTTTAAGAAAGATTACTGAAAGTTTGAGGCTAAACTTTGTACGAAATTCAAAATAGTTTTAATTAGGTCTAAATATAAAAAATAAGTGTTGCTTGAAATTCCGTGTGAAACAAAATTCGAAAAGAAAACTAATTACTACCGTAAACCCGTGAAATTGAAAATCACTAAAATTTTGAAATGATAATTATTACTCATTACCAAAAAAACAAAACAAAGTGCATTGTTTACTATATAAGGTAAAAATCCTACTTTTCTTGTAAATTGTATATATAGATCCACCTGTTACGCGAGTGGGCCTAACTAACCCATTGAAAACAGCGCACGTGCGTTCAGCATTCTAGCGTTACTTAGTCCCCAGATAGCATAAGAGTTTGTAGCAACCCGGTAATAAGCGTAGAATAGAGAAAAATTAATATTTTCTGATTTCAGCGCAAAAGTGAAGATTATTCTATTATTTTGATTGCGCGATTTTTCCACCTGTCTAAAATTCCACAATAAGAATAAGATACCTCCTAAGTTTATTCACTTATATTTCCATAGCGACCGCCTCACAGTTTTCTATTCTCCCAAAGAGAATGCGTTTTCAATATATTTAATTCCTTCTAATTGTACCGGTAACGAACCTCACAGAGATATTTTTTATTCCTCAGAAGTGGCCATATTTTTATTTTATTTAATTCCTTCTAATAAGTTCACAAAATATGTGTAATAAGTTATTTTAATTCCTTCATGTGGAATGTAAATTCTGAAATTTTAATTTTCATCAATTCAACTATGGTTTTCTAGAGTTAAAATTGTTTAAATTCACACGATTGCATAGATTTCTTTGTTACATTTTTAAGACGTTTAAATAAATTATTAAAATATAAATAAATATAAATTTGAATATTTTTCAAATTTATAAGTTATAAAAAGATTTAATAATGAAAAATAGGTTAAATAAATGCTTTCGTTAAATTTTACTAAGTCGATTGAGAGGAATAAGATTTGCACTTTTTCTGTTCCCGTTGGGGGATTTTTAGGCAGAGGAAAAATCGCGTATTTATATGAATATAAATTCTTAATTTTTCTGAATCCAGCGCTTGTTATCGGGAAGCTTGTCTAAATCGTGTCATGCAAGTGGCGGAAGGTTGCATCGCAAGATTCAGACAAGCTTCCCGCAAATAAGAAAAGGTCCGTCATGTCATTTGCAGATTGAAAGAATGAAAATGCAATCGGTTGGTCACATTTTTAATCGATCACCTAGGCGCGGTGCCTTAAATCTGCCATTCTACATTCTTTGAATAGAGTTGAATGAGGCTGAAACTTAATCAAAATTTCACTTTATCAAACAACACTTATCTATCAACACTCCACTGTATCAAACTTTCACTCAAATATAGCAGATTTCATATTCCAATATTCTCGGATCTATGACAAAAAGCCCAAACGACAAAGCGCCCACCCAATGAGAGTCGCATGATCATGCATACATCCATTGCGATGAAGCGATGCACATCCGACAGAAAAATGCTCGTTTTTGGTGAACTAAATGTACAGGACTTTGGGCTGCTTATGTCTATTCTCCATGGTGTCTAGAAAAAAGTTTGATGTATGGTACTTAAAAAAAAATTGTAATAAAACTTGCCCACGAATCTTCCTCCAATGTTTCCTCAATATTGTTAGCAAGCTTGCCGCAAACTCTTATGCTATCTGGGTTACTATAGCAAGGTTACAGAAACAAACAGAATCGAGCGATTGTACAACAAATAACAACTAGAATTCTACAATTTCAATATTTTTATGTAATAATAAAAGTTGAATTATGAAAGCAACATTTCTCTTAAGGAGGAAAGTGTAACGAGCGCTGAATTAATTCTGCTCCTCGTTTTTCACGCTAGAGCATGTATGGTCGCCTCCAGATTGCGCGCTTCTAATTTAAATTCCCCTTTTATATAAAAGTAAGAAATAGATCATAAGAAAGAGATTTGGCAAATCGACACTTAAGTTTGAGTATAAATGATAATTTAGTTGTAAAAATGTTATGAAGATTATTTTAGATACGTAAATGTAAAATAAATACAAATGCACATTTCTTATTATATTTTATATTGATAGTCTCGTGTTAGAAACTCAAACAACGAAAAGGCAGGTAGGTTTTCGTTTTCGTGGGAACCAAGTAAAGAACACATCTTGATTCCAGAGCCTCTAATAAATTAACAGATCAATTTTTTACTTTCCGGGACCTTTAAAAGAAAAGTCGTAAAATGGAAAGTCTTTTCTTCAAACGAACGTTTTTTATGGGTACTCAAACCAAGGGGTTCCTCGCCGTGGTCAAGCTATGAAGGGCTTTTGCATCCAGAAACAGGAAACCACCGGGCCACGTGATAAGGCTTGAATTTATCGACCCCTTCGCTTACCCACGAAGAAAACCCCTCGTAAAACTTTGAGTTTGGGCCCAGTTTAAGAGCACATGCGCATTACGCTTTGATTGGATGGTAGAGTTTCGAACGCGAGAGCAGGATAAAAGTAACGTCACAGACTGGAGGGATGAAATGGGAAGGGAAAGGGATCCACCCCGTCTTGCGCGCGCCAAGCCAACTTGCGTAGATCACTCTCATTAAGCCATACAAATTTAAAGGGCCTAACTCCCGTGGCTATAACAGTAAGAGAAAATAGATTGCCAGTATAGGGATGACATACATATTTCGGAGACGTTTTTAAAATAAAAGAATTAAAGTGGTGAAATATTGTTTCGTAGTAGGGTGTAATAAATACAGTTTTGTGCTCCTAGGCACAAGATTTTTTCGGATTCCGAGAGGCATAACTAATAAAAATAACAAAAATTTGGGAGAAAATCTCGTCTTGAGCCTAGTTATCTGTCAACAAGTGAACTTATTATATTGTCAAAGAAAAGAAGGGAAATGTGGATTTGTGTTTTGCGTTGTGGGCCTGCAAGCGTATGTCAGTTAGAAAATGTCCGGATTTACGAGGAACATTTTATGAGTGTTAAGTAAGAAATGTATGCGTGTAGAGTGTGAGATTATGTTCATGAGGCTATCTTTACCATAACCGCAGTAGAAGAATTATTTGTGATTTATATTTATTACAATCGTTTGTAATTTGATTGTATCGTACAGGCTCTGCAATTTAAAAATCTATTTAATTAATTCAAGATTTATAATTATATTTAACAATTTATTTCCTTGGTCTAAAATGCAAGTATTTCATTTGAAAATTCTTTTTTTTTTCTGTGAAAATTTAATATCTTAACTTTTTCACTCAGGGTTCAAAGTGTATCTCTTTTGGTTAAAAATTAGTGTATTTCGTTGAAAAAGTTGTCTTTTTTGGTAGAAAATTAATCTTTTTGGCCAGGGAAAAGGAAACATTTATTAGCATAAGGTAGAGATTTTTCAAATTGGTATTCTTTCCTTTTTTGTATCAAGAAAAATATTGAATTTTCGTACACTCATAGAAAATCACAAGTTATAATTAAAAATATTAATTAGTTTAAAAATTTTTTTTAAATTTATCTCCTATATCATCAGAGATTGTACCTTACCGACAGTAGATCAACCCTCCAAACCATGAAAGCAGAAAATCTACACAATATCGGTCAGGTTAAGAATCTTCAATAACAGAAAATGCTTAACGTCTTAATAAGACTAGATGGAAAATAATATTTTTTAATTAAAATTATTTCTTGAAAAAAAGATCCTACTCCATCTTCACTCCATTGGGAATCGAACCACAAATCTTCTGATTTCCGGTCAGGTGCTTTTCCAATTAAGCTATTAGAGGGATCAGAATAAGAACTCTTAATTCAAAAACATAATGCTAATTTTTAGCTAGGTGTTAATGGTACAAGTAATTATTAAAAAAAATTTTTTTTTAAATTTATCTGCTATATCATCAGAGATTGTACCTTACCGACAGTAGAACAACCCTCCAAACCATGAAGACAGAAAATTACATCTAGTCTTATTAAGACGTTAAGCATTTTCTGTTATTGAAGATTCTTAACTTGATCGATATTGTGTAGATTTTCTGCCTTATGCTTTGGAGGGTTGATCTACTGTCGGTAAGGTACAATCTCTGATGATATAGCAGATAAATTAAAAAAAAAAAAGTTACTTGTACCATTAACACCTAGCTAAAAATTACCGTTATGTTCTTGAATTAAGAGTTATCATTCTGATCCCTCTAATAGCTTAATTGGAATAGCACCTGACCGGAAATCAGAAGATTTGTGGTTCGATTCCCAATGGACTAAAGATGGAGTAGAATCTTTTTTCAAGAAATAATTTTAATTTAAAAATATTATTTTCCATCTAGTCTTATTAAGACGTTAAGCATTTTCTGTTATTGAAGATTCTTAACTTGATCGATATTGTATAAATTTTCTGCCTTCATGGTTCGGAGGGTTGATCTACTGTCGGTAAGGTACAATCTCTGATGATATAGCAGATAAATTAAAAAAATTTTTTTTAAAAATTACTTGTACCATTAACACCTAGCTAAACATTAGCGTTATGTTCTTGAATTAAGAGTTCTTATTCTGATATAACTAAAACTAAACTTAAAACTAAAAATAATATATTCTTACACTAGTCTCACTCAGAAGCAGAATTGTATCATTGAACAACTGTGAGATTGAATAACATATGACACTATATCCGCTATTGCCGCCGAGGGCACAGAGTTCAAATTTTCACTAAAATCTATATCTTTGAGATCATATTGATCAACGTTTCGTTTTTTTCAATTTTTGGATAAATCGGGTCTTGACAGCTCCCGTAAATTTTCCAAAATATTCACTCTGCATGTCGAAAAAAACAAAAATAATTTTTTAAACTGCATCAATACATGCAAACTATAGGAGCATCGAGAGGCTGTTATTCCCCCGAGGGCCGCTCGCTGCGCGTGACGTCACAAGTTAGAATGCTCTGTTGGCGAAGCGCTTTTTTAAAAAGGGTATCTTCGCTCTTGACTTCGAAACAAGAAGCTCGTGTCGTGCTTCCTCGTTCTTGCTCGAGAAAAATCGAGTGAATCTTTTAATGTTTTTAAAAGTTATCTTGTTCTTACTAGAAGTGTGGTAATAATGGGGCGGAAATGTGTAGCTCCTGGTTGCAAGTCAGATTATGACAAGAATGAAGAAAAATTCCTCATGTTCTCTGTACCAAAGAATCCAGCAACAATTAAGCTGTCACAAAAAGCCATTTTAAGGGATGACATTGTCTTAAGCCATAAGCATGCAGTGTCTGAAAATCACTTTTTGCAGTCCGACATCATGTGGGGATCGAAAGTTAGAGGACCTTATAAAAACGTCATGAGTACGGTACGTTTGTTTATATAGTTTAATTCTTTATAGTCTATTCATTTTAGTCATGAGGCTTGCAATAATATTATTAACTATGTAATACAAAATCTCCTTTAAATTTAAATAAAAATGCTAAATATAGCAGACGGTTTGTTTACTGCGTTCACTTGCGCATTCTCCAAATTGAAAATTTATTTCACTTTTCATTTAAATTGACATTGTTTTAACTATAAAACGTATAACGTGCAGGTTAAATTCAAAATAACAAGATTATGGAAAGGAATTCTTCCTCAAAAATTTTCAAACTGCCCAAAATATTTTCCAACTAATCAGAAAAAGCAAAAATCTCGTAAAAGGGAAATATTTCTAAGCCTGCTGAAATAATATTATATTATATATATTATATATTATATTATAATATTATAGAGAGTAATGAAATTATAGAGGGCAATGAAATAATAGACAGTAATAAAATAAGAGATACCAGGGACATTCCAGATGATATTCCCGTTTTCACAAACTGTAATCCTCTTGAAAATAGTCTTTTTGAAATCATATTCAATTACACAAACAGTGTTCGATTTCCTATCTCTTGAGCAAGGCACAATATAACATTTTGAAATTCTAAAGTGATTCAACTCATACAATACACAGATAAATTAGTGAAAGGTGATATTGTGTCAGTATCTTCAAAACAAATAGTTATGAAGGATAATATGAAATTATGAATTGCCATTTTTGGAAAACCTATTAAATAAAGTGAAATTAGAATTGAAAGTAGTTTATCATCTTCCAGCCAGCACAAGAGTTTGCAGAAAACTTGCCTAAGTCTTGCGATTCAAGTTTCGGAAGCTTGCATCGCAAGGTTCAGGCAAGCTCCCCGCAAATAAGACAATTTCTGTTATGCGGCAATATTATGAGACAATATTGAGGGAACATTGAAGGAAGATTCGTGGGCAAGTTTTATTACAAATTTCTTTTTTTAAGTAACATACATAATACATTTTTGTAGACTCGTAAGGCGGCATTCTGGGAGAACATTAAAAAACTACTGCGCAGCCCTAGGCGCTATGCAAAATTAATGTACAATGTATCAATTTCAAGATTGACAGGCAACATTCCTTAATTGTATTTCGAAATATTGCCACAAGACGGACATTTTCTTATTTGCGGGAAGCTTGCCTCAGCTTTGCGATGCAAGCTTCCGAAACTTGCATGGAAAGAGTTAGGGAAACTTACTGCAAACTCTTGTTCTGTCTGGGCTGTGGATAGTATAGAAAAAATGTTAGACATTGTAATGAATGGAAACTCCACCAAGGTTGTCGCAATCCTGGAGAAAATGAATACTATGAGAATTCAGTTACATATAGAGATAGAGAATGTTTCCTTAGACATAATAAGTGCACGTATGTTTTAAGTCAAAAAGAACCTGAAACACACAAAATATTGTGCAAAGCTTGCTACTCGGCAATGGAAACTATTTCCAGAGAAAAAGGAAACTTGACCAGGACGAAAGTTTGAGAAATCTTTAAAGAATCAAACTTTTAAATTTGACTGCAGCTCAAAAGAAAAAATTCCAGACTCAATATTAAATCAAATTTTTATCGAAAAGGGCTTGAGCGATTTCATTATTGCATATGAAATCGCCGACCACTCATAACTTTCTACGGGATAACAACTTTTTTATACTACCTTGCAGTAGGACTATTAAAAAGTACGTATATTTAAAATTACATTAATTTAATTTATTTTAAATACTTGAATACCAGTGTCTAACCTATCTGGAAGTTTCAGGGATTTTTCTTATGCCTAGTGTCACTTCCTGAACAAACAGGCGAGGGTAGAATGGAAATTTATAATTAGAGAGACCAGGGTGCTGATTATGTCAGGGTGGTAGGTCTGACAATTTATTTTCGTTTGTGGGTACGTCATCACGTTTGAGTTCTATGGGAAATGTGTTAGTTTCAGTGTTTTAAATGAGATATAGATGTTCAGAATAGCAGTAGTTTATTACAAAGTCATAGAACCGATTATTAGTTACAAAATATAAACTTACATTTACCTTTTCTTTCAGGAAAGGACGACAGAGAGTTGCGTTGTCGATTGGATCTCCGCTGTTACCGCAAGCCAGCATCCAAAAAGTAACGGGCGTTTGTTTAGGGAACTATAATACACAAGCACGAGTCGCAATTTAGTAGTGCGATAAAGGGCCATAAACAGCTGCCCAATCCACACTTGAAATTAAAGAAAAATCTACAGAGAAGAATCAGGGTTTATATACGCTGGGAGTTTCTAAAATTTTTAAGTAATTGGCGATTTACAAATCGTCACGTAAATGGTGATTTACGAAATGGCACGTACGTTCATCGAATTGCATTTCACTTAAAGAATATTTATATTCCGTCTATTAATACTTTCGTTGGTCGATGGTATCTTTCTTGATCGGTTACATGTTATTTTATAATCGCTAGCTTCGCTGTGACTTACGATGACTAATAGCCACTGCTGGCCACGATGATCGGTGTTCGCGTATCTCTACTCTTGATCTTTTCGGAGTACGAATATTGCATGTTAACTTAACGATAGGTGTTCGTTCTAGTCAGACACTTTCGGTTCCAATATGTCTCACTATATATTTGTTGGTGGTAAATATACTAAGTGGGTTACTCAATACTAATGAACTGCAGCATATTTTACAACGGTACAGTTTGCCACTGTCATTTCTCAATGATCGAGCATTTGCATTTCATCGGTATTCTCTGAGTTCTTATCCCTCCATGGTAAACATTATGTATCTTTTTGGTTTCTATCTTACCGACGCTAGCATAGTTACCGTAGCTAGGTTTAAACTCAGAGAAAATTGTGATAGCGCTCGTTTATAATTGGTGGCGTTACATTCTTTTATATGGGTTACTTTAGGTTGCGCCTATTTTAAGGCATTATATTGAAATTGTAAATTTTTGGGATGTAACAGTCCTCCCTCCTTAGAATCATCATCGTCGTAGATGATTTTAAATTTATTTTACATATGTAGTGTGTGCTTTTGGTGCCATATCATAAGTGTGGTGTTTCATTTAGCTGGTGTTCGCGGCCAGGTTGCATTTTCTCGAGCCTGTGGCCATCATGATTATGGACGTCGCTATCTGTTGTGCAGGTGGGTTTTGGTTCCTTAGTATGAGAAGACTAATTTTTATGTGAGAGGCGGCCATGATGAAATGATGCATTCATAATGTACAGCTTTCCTTGGCATGGAATTGGAGATTCTTCTTTTTCGGATAGAAACAGCCTTAAGGAGTCCATTTACTAGGATGACGCAGCACGCTACCGTGTTGATCATTGTTTGTCTCTGCACGTATAGTGAAGCATTGTGACTGAAAAAGTTTTAGAAATTTATTTTCCGTTCTCCCTCCTTAATTTGTTCGTTCTCCTTGAAAAAAACGTAGAAAGTGTTATCTTCGTAATTTTGTTGTTGTCCATTAAAACACAAGTGCAAACTTGGTAGTGTAGACAGAGGGATTATATTCTATATGACCGATTATATGACCGAGGGATTATATTTTCTGATTTTGTTGAGAAATTGGCAACTGATTGAATAAAGGGGTTAGGAAAATAGGGAAAGTCCATCAACCTTGCTTGAACAGATATATCTTTCGGCACATCCCAGAGTCTAAATAAAAGTACGTATTATTGCTGTATAATTTCTTTGGTGTTTCATTTAATGAATATAATATAATATAATAATAAATAATAAATATAATAATAATAAAATCTTGTATACTGTGCAGCTGTGGCAAGTGTTAGAACGCTGGGCCGGAAAACTAGGCCTGCAAATGCAGTTTTTGTCCCAGCAAGGCATCGAGGTCCACCATGGAAGATCAGGCTGGATATGGATGTCCACAAAGTAAGGTTCAAACTGAGACGATTAACTCAATATAAAAAAGGAAATAGAACCAGTGAGCTGAAAAACCATCTTACTAAAATCATACACCCTCGGCACGTCGACACATTAACACCAGCAATATTGGATGACATCATAGACTCGCAACGACAGAAACTTGATGTTCTTACTGACAGACTGCGTCGGTTTAAGAAAAGTCGTGCACGAAGGCAACAAAATCGAAACTTTCAGACAGATGAAAGAAGGTTCTATCATGAACTGAGAGTAAAGCCGAAAACCCAGCAAGACACCGAAGTCGCTCAATTGGAAGATATGACTAACTACTAGTCGGGTGTTTGGGGAAAAATGAACTATTACAAAATTTACTACTGACGGAAGTATTCAACCTAAGACAAAGACCCGAACAACAACAGTCACCGGAGAAAATAATGAAATTGATGTATTAGCTGCAATGGCCAATAATCCTCACCTTAGTGCACGAGAAATTGCTCGTGATTCCGGAATGTCTCAGAGCAGTGTTGGAAAAATTTTGAAACGTGATAAATTTCATTCGTATCATGTCTCTTTACATCAAGAACTTCATAGCGTTGATTTCCAAAATCGGGTAGCTTTCTGCCAGTGGGCACGTGAACAATTAAAACAAAATCCTAACTTTTTTCGTTATGTTATATTCTCCGATGAGTCATCTTTCACGAACCATGAAATAGTTAATCGACACAACATGCACTACTGGCGTATTGAAAATCCGCAGTGGCTTCGAGAAGTCGAACACCAGCGTCCATGGACTGCCAACGTATGGTGTGGAATAATGGGCAATAAACTGATCGGTCCCCAGATTATTGAAGGCAGCTTAAATGGTCCAAAATATAGAGACATTTTGGAAAATGAACTGCCAATATTGCTTGAAGACTTGAGCTTAGAAATACGGTAGAACATGTGGTTTCAACATGATGGTTTTCCGGCACACTATTCAGCGATAGCACGAGAAGTGCTTGATCGTCATTTCAATGGTCGCTGGATTGGAAAAGGCGGTCTGATAAATTGGCCTGCAAGATCGCCAGATCTTACTTTACGAGATTTCATTTTGTGGGGCTATCTGAAAGATAAAGTGTACAAAGAAAAACCAACAACACGTGAGAATATGATTTTCATCATTTTGAGCACTTACTTTAATTAAAAGATGATTCGCTGAGTACCTCGAATCGTGAGAGGCGAGGAGACTCGCGTTAATAAAGCACCCCGAATCGTGAGAGGCAAGGGGACTCACGTTAAGCAAGCACCCCGAAATGAACAGAAAACTGCTACGTCCACGCCGTTGTTCCTGGGTTACGCTACAAGTAGTATTTTGTTTTAGGACTAATTTTGAGTATTGCAGAATCGTAAGCGTGCATTCTCAGTAACGTTAAAACGACAAATCATACACATTTTTGTCCAAAGAATTTGAATATGCATATTAATAAAATTGGTAAGGATGTTGGTGGTATATTTTCAGCCCGTTGGTTGTTTATATAATTTCGGATTGCGTTTCGGGTAGTTTGAGTAACCCTATCCTTAGATTCTCCCCTTGTTTCTTGTTATAACGAAGATGACCTATATGCGTCGGGTATTTCACCGTACGCGGATGCAACTTCTCAGTAATAGAGTTATCTAGAGGGTTTGGTTTTATAAATTAGATGGATTTACATATAGTTGAATTTATAGTTAACAATTTACAGTCCAAATGACTGATAGGCGCTTTCGCTTGAGGGAATTCCTTACTATTTTGTTTTATTGAAACTTTTGCGTTTAAAGTAGATTCTATTTGTTCAGAAACACTTGCATCTTTATTTTCTTCTCTAGTTCTTTCGTATAATACTTCTAGAGTTTTAGGTTTATTTGTTTCATCTTCATTCTGGTTTATGATTGAATTGAATTTTTTTATCGAATTCCGTTTCACTATCTAGTGCAAATTCATCGCTATCTTTTGCATTAGATTTTCGTTTTGATCCCGTTTCTTCATTATCAGTTATCTAATCCTGCGAAAATTTGGACTCTATCGATAAAAGAAATAGGTTTCGATGTACAATCAAATGGATTGCCTGACTAAAGTCGCGTAGATTACTGCCCGCGAGTCGCCTCGTCCGTTCAGTAGAAACAGAGGGTAATGTCTAGACAGTCCCATTGCTAACGTACAGGGACTGACTATAATTACGCTTAATCACTGGCTGACAGTTGCGTTCAGCGTACAGTAGAAAAAGCGGTAAAGTTTATACCGCTGCAAGTAATATCGGGACAAAAAGTCCTGACACTTGGGAAAAAGTAGTTCTATCTCAGTGAAAAAAAATCGCACTGAGTTCGCATTTAGCCATGCTGATTCGAAATCTTTCTACCTGTTAAATGGCTTTTCTCGTATCTCAGTGAAAATTTGTTTATTCTTGTAAGACCGACAGATGTGGAGAAAATTATTCTAATTGAAGCCTAGATTTTGAAACTCAACTTTCAGCTGTTCCTGAAGTAGCAAAACTGTCCGAAAAAAATGGAAAAAATTCAAGTGGATTATGTGTCTATTTGCGAATGGAACCCAGCTTTGAAAATTAAATAATATTAAAAATTGTGGTCAACAGAATTTTTAATGTAAGAAAAAAATATCTCCGGTTGGAAAAGGTATATCGAGACGAATCAAGACTTAAAAGAAAGTGTTTCGTAAGCTGATAAAGCTCGGATCAATGCAAATTCGATAAAAGTGTAAGTTTACCTGTAAAGTGACTTCGCATAATTTGGACCTTAATGAGCTATGCTAAAGTCTCTTGAGGAAATAGTGTACAAGAAAAGAGATTGAAGGGTGTCTATTGCCTGGCTGCTCGTGTCCGCTTGAGGACTTGAAAAAAGGGGTCTGCTTCTATACAGTCACGTGCAGAGTGTAGGTATTGATCGATGACTACACTTGGCCATGTGGTATACTATACAGCAGGGGGTTACAAAAGCTACAGATGCAGCACTACCCAGGATCGCCTGGCCTTCTTCAAAATTTACGATTTTTTTCGAAGTGAAACTGAGGGAAAAGTCATGACACCTCAAAAAAATCCCGGTTTCTAATGCTGAACTGAATTTTTTAACATTAATTATACTAAATAATTAATCAAATACTTATAATAATAAAAATAAGTGGTCACAAATAAATTGAAACATTGCATATAGTAATTTAATAAATTATTTAGGTCCAGTTAACAATTTTTTAACTATCAATACTTACAAATTTGTTATTATGGAATTCAAAATTGAGTGTGTTTTTAATATTATATAATAGAAAACCAAGTACGTGTGAAAATTTTCTACTTTTTAATATTTTACATTAATTTATGGGGATATAATTTTTCATGTAATTGTAAGGATTATACGATTAAGATATACTTTAGATAAGCTTAAGGATTCATTTGAAAATTAAATGTTCAATTATTCATAAACAAACAGTTTTTATGGAATGTCAATGGTGTGTATATAAAATTTAAAATGCATTGAATATCTAAGATCTAACCTATTGACCTGGGATCTCTTGTAGATACAGGATCTACGTTTGAAGACCCCTGTTATAAATCGAAAAATCTTATTCTACGCAGGCAGTAATGATCAACTTACACAGAAAAAAATATCCAATAAATTTTATAGAACTAATCCTGTAGTAGAGGATACGATGGGTAGTTTAGAAAAAGTTGAAATCCTCTTTGTTTTACATTGCGTTGAACTATGCAACGAAATGTGTAACATAGTTCTATAACATCTTAAATACAGTCTATATCGAAGAAGTCTGGAAACTATAGAGAACAGTTCTATGAAATGATAAACGATTTTTCGCCGCAAAAAGTTAATCTCTTGTAATATTATGTTATTACTATTATACTCTAATATTTTTTCACATGTTTAGTATACAATTATTTACAATTACACAATTACTACACTATTTGTAATCGCACGCTATAAACATTTTTATTCGCCGCGGGGTTCGAACTCTATAAGTTTCGCATTCCTAATTCCTAACGCCTACAGCCTCTCGGCTAACCTAGGTGGAAGTATTACAAAAAAGATCTGAAATATAACTGACAGCTGTGCACGGCCGTCTGCAAATTTCTGTGAACCATTCTATAAAAAATATCGCTACGCTCATAATAATATATGTACTAAGATTTTAGAAATATAAGGAATATAAGTATAAGATTTTAGAAATATAAATAAGTAAAATTCATTTATTTTTAAAAATAAAGATTTTGAGCTTGCACATTTGATCCGCTCGAGTCATTTTTATAGCAAAATATTACTACATAGCAAATCTCCATTTAATTGTATCGACTCATCATAAAATCATGTTATAAATGTTCCTTAAACCAAAATTGTTATCACAAAAAATTAATTTAATTAATTTTTACAAAAGTTGTTTTGTTGAAAAAAATCGACTTTTTGTGAACATTTTTTTTTGTATCATTATTAGTTACAAATGGAGATTTGACGACCAGGGTGCGCGGGATCGTGCACCAGGTCCTTGAAACATCGTCTACGAGAACTTTTGTAATGCTTAAATTTTGTTAATGACCAAAACAACTACAAATGGTCAGACGACGACCCAGATACGCAGGATCGTGAACCAGATAGTATAACACGTATTTCACAGGAACTTTTTCAAAATTCTAATTTTTCCAACACCCAAAATAACTCTCATTGGTGAGTCAACAACCCGGGTGTGCCTGATCGTGCACCAGGTCCTTTTAAACGTCATCTACGAGAACTTTTTTAAAATATAAAGTTTGTCAATAACCAAAGCAATTACAAAAGGTGAGTCGACGACCCGATTGCGCCGTATCGCGCACCAGGTGATTTAGCAGGTCATCTACGAGAACTTTTTGAGAATTAAAATTTTGTCCATAAACAAAACTACTAAATATGGTAAGACGACGACCCGGGTGCGCAGGATCGAGCACCAGGTTGTTAAATACGTATTCTACGAGAACTCTTTGAAATTTGACTTTTGCTCATAACCAAAACAGTCACCAATGGTGATTCGAAGACCTGGATGTACAGGATCGTGTACCAGGTTCTTTCATACGTCATCTACGAGAACTTTTTTGAAATTTAAATTTGGTTAATAATTAAAACAATTACAAATAGTGAGTCGACGACCCAACTACGCAGGATCGTACACCATTCATGGTGTGTTAAAAATATTGTTCATGAACGTCTGCAATAGTTATCTTTTTTTAAATTGTATATATTTTATCAATATTTAACTGATTAAAATGTAAAATAAAACTACCTTTTGAATTTTATATCGTTATACAGGTATGTAAAAAATCTATAAGCATATTTATGAATATAATTATTTCCTTTTATTTATCATTAATTGATGTATGAGATAGCTCGCAAGCTTAAGCGCGTTTAAGGTGTGCGACTGTTGTTTCTCGCGCTTTACGCTCGATGATGTATTTATCTCGCGCTTTGCGCTCGATTGTTCATTACTATCGTGCTACGCGCTCAATCTATATTTTCGCACATTCTTGCGAAAACCTTTTAAAATTAAGATTCAAAACATCCACCACTGTGATTTTGTGATTTTAAATTCTCTTTTGTTAAAAGAGCTTAGCTCGAAAGTTTGACTACACCTACAGCGCGCGACTGATGGACCTCGCACTTCGCGTTTGATCTTTGCATTTCGTTCGCATTCGTGCACAGACCTTTTAAAATCAAAGGTTAACGGATCGTTATTTGTAATTTCCTGATTGTGAACTTTCTTTTGTTAAAGCTCTTTCGGTTTTAACGAACAATTTCTCATCACGTATCTCGTGCTTCGCACTCGGTTTGGCCTAAATGTTAACTTTTATATATTATACACAGAACTTTTATATCAAATTTAAATTTCCAAAAAGTTCTCGTAGATGACCTTCTAAATGACCTGATGCGCGATCCAGCGCACCTGGGTCTTCGACTCACCTTTTGTAATTGCTTTCGTTATTAACAAAATTTAAATTTTTTGAAAGTTCTCGTATATGACCTTTGAAAGGATCTGGTGCGCCATCTAAAAAATAAAGATACCTCAATATTTGTACAGGTTGTACTCACAATCTCAGCAGACAAAAATGCTAAAAATATGGGACAATTTACACGTTTTAGAGGAAAGTTTGTTCTATACCGATACAGAGTTTTTAATTTTTCAGTCACGTTTCATTTTCGAAACCAAAGAACATAAGGAGAACAATCTTGCCGCAAAGTGCAAATTTTTGGCTTCTAAAAGTGAAGTATGAGAAGACAACGAGCAAAAATTTGCGCTTTAATGTTTACAGAAGTATTTTCTCTATTGTTATTTATACTTCTTTATGAAATGAATCTCCCTCACAGCAGGAGACCTCGCCTGTGCTTCTGAAACACCTCTAATTAACACTGTGTGCCACACTCACTACCTTATGTATCAGTAATCGAAATTGTTAAATAATTAAGTATTGATGTCTAAGTAAAGTTATTGTTAAACAGGTTAAACATACAATTACTTTAATTTTTTTATCATGTTTATTGAGACCAGTTATTTGTCATTTTAGTTTCTAGCAGTCAAAAATAATCAAAGAAATAATCTTGATGGATTTTCGAGAATATAAAATAAGAGTACTTACGAGTTCACAAATGTGTTATTATTTAATTTTAAGGTTTAAAACGGCATCTATATATACAGGAAAAGGAATATTCAAATTGTAGACACTTGCAAAGGAATAATTGAATTCTTTTCTGCTGTAATACTCTTTTCAATTAAAAAAAACATTCGCCTTGTTAAACACTACGCACAAAAACGTAATTCTAAATTGATCCTTACTGCATGAGTAGAATAAGATTTTTCTATGTGTAACAGGGTTATCCAAACGTAGATCCTGTATCTACAAGAGATCCCAGGTAAATATGTTAGATCTAATCCGTTTTCTAATATCTACCTGGTAAGAAGGCTTGCATTAAAAAGTATTAAAAAATTCCATTCATCCACTGGGAACGTGAGAAATATTGAATACTTCTGGATCCCGTTTTTGTCCTCCTGTTTTGAATTTCACAGCAGTTAAAGTTATCTCTTAAATTGAATCCCTTTCTGTACTCAGCGCCGACAATATTTTTCTGAATGCCACAAAAAAACCAAAAAATAGAAAAATTTTAATCCCTTTTAATTTCGCAAATTTCGATTCCTTTATTTACTGTTTTTCGAAAAATAATGAGATAAAAAGCTTTTTAAAACAAAGGATCTGTCATTTTACGATATCAGGATTAATTTCCACACAAAAGTTTCTGGTGAAAAATAATTTTTTGAAATTTTTTACCATGACTTTATATTTTTGTAATTGATCATATTTGAACAAAGCGAACATTTCAAGACAAAGAGATATATTCTTGTATACAATCCTTTCAGATTTTGCGCATGTCATGATTTTGAAGCAGGTTTTAATGCTCCAAACGAAAAGTGTGTTTTTAATTGATTGGAGGTTACGTCTGACAGCTCCGATCGGCTTTCAAAGGGATTGGAATTTTATTATTTTTACTGCCCATTGAGGATTAAAAAACGAAGGACAGGCAGGGGTTAGGGATGGATTAGAGGAAGAAGTTCATGGAGATGGAGGGGAGAGCTTTGAAAGAAAATCGAAGGATAAGATAATAAATAAAGAGGGGGAGATTCTAAGAGACTGGATGGAGGATAGAGGGTGGGTGGTGGCGAATGGTATGGCAAAAGGAGACAAAGAGGGAGAATACACGTATGTGAGTAAGAGGGCTGTATCGGTGATAAACTATGTGATTATGAATATGCAAGGGTGGGAGAAGATAGAGAAATTCGCAGTGGACAGGAGTGTGATAGGGAATGTAAAATGATGAAGAGAAAGGTGAAAAAGAAGTACAGGAAGTGGAAGGAAGGAACCACGAAAAGGAAATTGTACGTAGAAATGAGAAAGAAGTTTAGGGCGATGTGTAAGAAGAAAGAGCAGGAAAAAGAAAAAGAGCTGGAAGAGGAGTTGAGAAGTAAAAAGGACAGAAGGGGACGTGTGGAAGATAAGTAACAGTTTTAGGAAACGTAGGGTGGGGATAAGTGAGAAGATAGGGAGCGACGAATGGAGGCAATTTTTTTAAGGATTCATTTTAGGGATCAGATACACGCAAGAGAGATAAGAGGATTAGAAGAACGAGGGAGGTAGATGAAGAGGAGCTGAATGACGAGGAAATATAGAAGCAGCTAGGGAAGTTGGAAAAATCTAAGGCAGCAGAGATGGACGGGGTAGAGAACAAATCGTGGCTGTTTGGCACACAAGAGGTAAGGCAGAGGCTAAAGGGGGTAGTGAAAAAAGTATGGAAGGGGAATTCCCAAGAGGGTGGAGGAAGGGGTTGACCGTACCACTGTATAAGAAAGGGGATAGGGAGAGCAAGGAAATTATAGACGAATTACGTTCATGAATACTGCGTAAAAAACATACGCGATGGTTATAGCAGATAGGCTGCGCAAGGATGTTGAAGGAAAAGGAATATTGCCGGAGACGCTGGCGGGCTTTAAAGAGAGGAATACTATTAAAAATATTTACGTCTTGTAACACGGACGGAGTGGTACGAGCAGTTAGGGTAGGAGGAGTCAGGATATGGTCACTCGCATATGCAGATGACATAGTGCTGCTGGCAAAGAGCGAAGAGGCTCTAAAGGAGATGATGAAGAGGTTGAGAAGATACTTGGACAAAAATAGGTTAGAGTTAAATGCGGACAAGTCGAAGGTTATGGTGTTTAGGAAAGGAGGTGCGAGAGATAGGGGAGGGAAGTGGAAGGAAAAAGCGGTACCGAAGGTAAAAGAGTTTGTGTACCTGGGCTTCCTGTTTCGAAGGAATAGGGGAGTGGATGGTCATATAAAAGAGAGGGTAAGAAGGGAAAATGTGGTGATGAGGCAGGCGTGGGGGCTGGGGGAGAGCTTGTTCGTAGATGATTTTGCAAGGAGAATGAAATTGTTTGATTCGCTAGTGATCAGTGTCTTCTTTTACGGTGTGAAGGTGTAGCGTTGGGAGGTAAGTGAGGAGGTAAATAGGAAACAGGAGAGATATTTAAAGTGGACACCCACGTTGGCAAGGAATACACCGAACTATATTGTCAGGAGGGCGAGAGGAAGAACGAGTTTAGGGATTATAACAGGAAGTCGAGCGTGTAAATATGAGGAGAAATTTTTGGAAGAGGGGGGACGTAAATTAGTTAGAGAGTGTTGGTGGGAGAAGGAGAACAGACGTAGTGGTAAAAGATGTAGGTGGAGAGGGAAATATATTTTAGAACGAATGGATTGCAGATGGATGAAGTTAGCAGGTTGTACGAGGAAGGAAGGTATATGAGTTGGTTCAAAAGAATGACATGGACAAAGAGAAGGCAGAAGTAGAGGAGAGGATAAGAGAGTCAATGTGTAACAGGAAGGCATGGAAGGGACATATAGGAAGGCAACATACAAAGAATATTTGTATGAGAAAGGAGAGCAAGGTCGTCAGGGACTTGAAGCGAGAATGAGATGCGCTTGCATGGAGGGTTATAATAGGTTCTGGCTTTCTAGAGGGAAGAGAATGTGTGAAATGTGCGGGAAAGGGGATGCAAAAGTGGACCTAAATAATTTACTAAATTACTATATGCAATGTTTCACTTTATTTGTCACCACTTCTTTTTATTATAATCAGTATTTGATTCATTATTTAGTATAATTAATGTTGAAAAAATGTATTCATCAACTATTATCGGCAATTACTTACTTCGAGTAATTTACATAAAATACTATTTATTTCAAGTCCTGTAGTCATACCAGAAGAAAGGGACTTCAAGGTTCAACATTAGAAGCCGAGATTTTTTTTGAGGTGTCATGACTTTTCTCTCAGTTTCCACTCGAAAAAAAAATCGTAAATTTTGAAGAAGGCTAGGCGATCCTGGGTAGTACTGCACCTTTGGCGCGTGTAAACCCCTGCTGTATAATATACCAAATGGCCAGGTGTAGTCATCGACAAGTACCTACACTCTGCACGGGACCGTATAGAAGCAGACCCTTTTGCTCAAGTCTTCAAGCTGCCACGAGCGGCCAGGCAATAGACACCCTTCAATCTCTTTTCTTGTACACTATTTCCTCTAGAGACTTTAGCATAGCTCATTAAAGTCTAAATTATGCGAACTCACTTTACAGGTAAACTTACACGTTTATCGAATTTTTATTGACCCAAGCTTTATCAGTATACGAAACACTTTCTTTTAAGTCTTGATTCGTCTCGATATCTCTTTTCAGACCGGAGATATCTTTTCTTGCATTAAAAATTGTGGTGACCACAATTTTCAATATTTTTTAATTTTCAAATTTGCTGAAATATAAGTAAACGGTCTGATCGGGAAAGCGTACCTATTACATCGTAAGCGACTGCCTTCGTTGAGTTAGAGAGAGGCAATAAAGATTAGGCACATTTGGTTCATTAAATAACGAATGTAAAGGTGTTGATTGTGTCTATTAATTGAAACTTTTAATTTTAACTTTCTTTTTCGTTAAAATTGATTGAATTTGGAAACATTAATTCCGTTGTCGGATTTCCATTCACGAGTGATCAGTTCGTGAGAGAGAGATTCTTACAATGAAGTTAACTTATTTTCCTAAACTCTTAGGAATTTGAATGTTAAAGGCAATTAAAACGTGTGGCGTATTGTAACTTGCTTTCATTCCATAACTTGAATAGCCTGCAGCATTGCAGTAATTTGAATTATGGAATTTATAAAGACCTAATGAAGGGATTTAAATTAAAAGGTTTTAATTCAGTTATACCCCTTTTTCTTGGAATCACTGTTGGGATTCGAGTAATTTCAAGTTTGAATAATGAATACCTGATGAAATAGTTATCTTAAAATGACACTAAAGTTAAATTTGCTAATAAAAAACACTGAATTTACACAGAAGTGACAATCCCACCGCTGCCATTAAATCAGCTGTCGCGTCCCGAGCAAATGGGCGAGGGTACAATGGAAATTTGGAAAGAGAGAGACCAGAGTGCTGATTATGTCAGGGTGGTTAGGCCTAACAATTTATTTTTATTTGTGGCTACGTTATCACTTTTCAGCTCTATGGGAACTGTATTAGTTTCAGTGTTTTAAAAGAAATATAGATGTTTAGATTAACAGTAGTTTATTACAAAGTCATAGAACAGATTATTAGTTACATAGTATGAAGATAGAGAGTTGCGTTGTCGATTAGATGCGAACGTTAATACCGCAGAATTTACATGAGAAAGACTTAATTAACGTCTACCGAAAGTCTCAGCCGACGGGACTTAGTACTCGACCCGAACATGCTAACTATCTTGAGCTAAAACTTTAAAGTACGCGACTTTGTCAAAGTGATTCGTTGCACGTCGATCGAGTGGACAGTATAACTGCTTGAGACTAAAAATAAATCTACCGAGAAGAATCGGGGTTTATATACGTAAATGGCGATTTACGAATCGTTAAATGGCTATTTATAAATCATCACGTAAATGGCGATTTACGAAATGGCACGTACGTTCATAAAATTGCATTTCACTTGAAAAATATTTATATTCCCTCTATTAATACTTCCGCTGATTGGTTGTGTCTATCTAGATCGGTTACATGTTATGATGTGGCATCCCTACTGAAAATTCCTATATAGGTTCCTATATATAGGATCCTATATAGGATTCTACATAGGATGCTATATGTTTCACCTATAGGTGTCACCTATAGGAAAGGACATGGGATCCTATATAGGTGCCTGTATAGGACAGTCCCTAATAAGGTACCTAGTAGTGCCTAACTGATGGTACCCAACTACTGATACCTCATGGTACCTGATGGTACGTATGTCTCTAGAAGCTCCTGGAGGACCAAAAAAACTTCTGCGCAACCGTAAGTACTATAAAATAGTACTGCGCATCTGGATATGGTCCCATGCAGAAACATGTACAGGATCCTATATAGGATCCTATACAGGAACCTATACAGGATCCTTTAAAGGATCCTATGTCATTTCCTATAGGTGACACCTATAGGTAAAACACATAGTTTCCTATGTAGGATCCTATATAGGATCCGATGCAGGTTCGTGTATAGGAACCTACATAGGAATTTTCAGTAGGGATACGATGAGTAATAGCCACTGCAAGCCACGATGATCGGTGTCCGCGCATCTTAACTCTTGACCTTTCAGGAATACAAATATTGCATGTTAACTTAACCCTAGGTGTTAGCTCTAGTCATC
Organism: Belonocnema kinseyi; assembly: GCF_010883055.1. Classification (NCBI taxonomy): domain Eukaryota; kingdom Metazoa; phylum Arthropoda; class Insecta; order Hymenoptera; family Cynipidae; genus Belonocnema; species Belonocnema kinseyi. The sequence goes on from NC_046662.1 coordinate 119,585,268, forward strand.
CATTTCGATTACAATATGTCTGACTATATATCTTTTCTTCCATTAAGTGGGTTATTCAATACTAATGAACTGCATCATATAGTTATATTGAAATGCTATTACTGTGTTTAAGCACGCGTGTGTATTTATACTTTACATTTTCAGATTTAGCTTTCTTGTTAGTTAAAACTATTGAAAGTATAAATACACTCGTATGATTATAATCTTAACTGTAACTATTTTACAACGGTACAGTTTGCAACTGTAGTTTCTCAATGATTGAGCATTGGTATTTCATCCGTATTCTCTGAGGTCTTATCCCTTCATGGCAACACTTTATGTATCTTGTGGCTTCTATCTTATCGACCGTAGTACAGTTACCATAGTAAGGTTCAAATTCATAGAAAATCGCTAATGCGCTCGTTTATGATTGGAGGCGTTACATTCTTTTATATGGGATAATGTAGGTTGCGCCTATTTTTAGGCGTTACATTGAGCTTGTAAAATTTTGGGATGTAACACTAGCATATTTTTTTTTAGCAGGAACTTTTTTGTGTAGCCGGGAAATTATTTCGATAACGTGCATAATTTTTTTTTTAATTTCAATACAAAATTGAATAACAATGAGTCTGCACTTGTAAAAATAGCTTTATATTACTGTATTTAACTTTTTTTTTAAACTTTGTTTTTTTTTGTTTGGTTTAAAATTATTTTTTTAACTGAAAATGTAACTATGCCAGTTGAATGTTTCATAATTTTATTAAAAACGTCATCTGTTTGGTAGAAAATTAATTATTGTAACTAGAAATTTAATAATTTAATTTATTTGTTAAAAAATAGCTTTTTTGGTAGAAAGTTCGTATTTTTTGGTTAAAAATTAATCTTGTTTCTTGAAAATTGATGTTCGTTTAAACTTCAACTATTCCAGTTTGAGATTCATCATTGTGGTCGAAAATTCATTCCTTTTTTAAAAATGTAATTATTTTGTTGGAAGTACCCACATAACAAACGTGCCTGGCACATAACCGGACCGATAGAGCATTCTCACTTGTAACGTCACGCGCTCCGAGCGGCCTTCGGGGGAATAGCCTCCTCCCTATGAGTGAATATTTGGGAAAATTTTCCGGAGGCGTCAAGACCCGATATATCCAAAAATTGGAAAAAATCGAAAACTTTGATCCGTATGCTCTTAAAGATTTAGATTTTAGTGAAAATGTAAACTCAGTGCCCTTGGTGATAATAGTGGATATGATGTCACACTTTATTCAATCTCAGAGTTTTTATACTGCAAAACAAGTGAAAACATATAAAAATTTGGAAGCTTATAAATTTTATGAAGCGGGTTTTGTGGTGAATGTGAAGTGCAAGCAGTTCAAAAATACTTTCCTACTTCTGAGTGAAGTTATAGTATAACAATATAGTATTTTTATTTTTTACTTAATATTATAGTTGTAACTTATTATTTTTTATAAGTATGAACATTAACATTATGGAATATTCGTGTGAAGTATTGTATGCATTTCAATTTGAGTTGTCAAATTTCATTGCTGACGTAGAAGGTGATGACAGTTTATTGAGATTTTGAGGTTAGGAGCAGCCTATTACAAGAGCGATTTCCTCGCAGGATTAAAAGACCCATGAGATAGTATTATAAAGTTTTAAAATTGCACTCTTCTATCGCAGTTTAATGTAAATAAGTAGTATTTTTACATAAACCTATCAAAAAATTTTTTTTGTGAGAAATCCCAAAATTGCAAGTCTCCAAAAAGTGTACGAAAATTCAAGATTTTTCTTGATAAAGAAAAGCAAAAAAATACCAATTTAAAGAATCTCTACCTTATGATAATACATTTTTCATTTTCCCTGATAACCATGATTAATTTTCTACCAAAAAAGACAACTTTTTCAACGAAATACACGAATTTTTATCCAAAAAGGGATACACTTTGAACGAAAACTGAAAACGTTATGTGTGCAATTAGATATTAAATTTTCACAAAAAAAAGTTATTTCAAATGAAAGACTTTAGTTTTGGCCAAGGAAATGATTTTTTAAATACAATTATGAATTTTGAATTCATTAAAAGAATTTTTAAGCAACATTTATATTCTCGTTTCACAAATAGCCCTTTTCGTAGGTAGGTGGTAGTGTGGCAGTGAACTTTTCCTTTTTAGAGTGGCTCCTTTTAGCGGCGCCTTTTTCATAACTTAATTTTTGACAAGGCACCCAATCAGGATGATCCTTATTCGCCAAGTCAGCTAGAATGCCTATATGATACAAACAAGTTACAAACGATTGCAATAGATATAAATCACAAATAATTCTTCCGCTGCAATTGTGGTAAACATATCCTAGCAAACATAATCTCACACTCGAAACGCATACATTGCTTAGTTACCTCTCATAAAATGTTCCCGGTAATCCGGGCATTTTCTAATTGACTCGCAATTAAAGGCTCACGACGCAAAACACTTATCCACATTTCCCTTCTTCTCTTTGAAAATATAATAAGCCCACTTGTTGAGAAATCATTAGGCCCGCGAGATTTTACAATAAACTTTTGATGTTTCTCAGTTATGCCTATTGGAATCCGAAAAAATCTTGTGCCTGGGTGTACAGCACTATGTTTCTTACACCCTTATACGAAACAATATTTCATCATTTTCCTTCTTTCATTTTAAAAACGTTTTCGAAATATGTCATCCCTATACTGGAAATGTATTTTCCCTTACAGGTATATCCCCGGAGTTTCGGCCCTTTAAACTTTTATGGCTTAATGAGAATGCTCTATGGTCAGCAGACTGCGTGCCGGCGATAAAGCGTCGTTTGGTTGGTATGAATGAGTGGCAAACCGAAGAGTGGGCACAATGTGTCGCCCTCTGCAATGACGCGTGCAAACGCTTGAAGACCGTTACGCGTACAACGGCTGAGGAACGATTGGCCTGCCATAGACAGAATCAATGTCCTGGAGACTGACAGCCCTCTACTGACGGCCAATTCAACTGTAATTTCCCACAATTCCCTGTGCGTCCTCCTAAATCGCAAAATGGCCGTCTCTACAAAATCAACACTATCAACAGCCGGTCGAAAATAGTTTTTGTTGCTAAGCAATCGGTCTGTTCTTGTAAAAAACTATCGAAAAAGATGTGCGAAAAACTCTTCCGGAAGATCTGATTAGAAATTCGACTTCTCTGCTCATCGGCAACGTGTGAAGGGCTAGAAAGCGTGTCTCGATTTTTCGTTTGAAGGATTTTCATTCGCGAGTTTGACTTTTCCGAGACTGGAAAAAACTAAAAAAATGTCTGAGCTTCCAACATAAAAATCAAAA
>NC_046662.1:119588674-119631578 GCF_010883055.1 Belonocnema kinseyi
AAATAATATTTTTCAACATAAGTTTATTTATAATTAAAGGAATCCATTCATTGGCATTTCGAGCTTCCATATAGCCAGCCTATAGGTCGGGCGGGCAATATTGCCAGCAATGGCTCTTACACAGAGCTACTTGGTTAAGAATTAATCGTTTTTCATTGAAAATTAATTTAAAAATACAATATTTTTACTTAAGTAGTTCGGAGCTTAAAGCGGTTTATACTAAATTTAATATAGTTACCACATTAATTTTACCTAAATATTTTGACTGAATCTTCAGTTCGAGAAGAAAAAATAAAAATTTAATTTAAATTATTCTTCAAATTCATGGATTTTAGAGCCAAATTTGGAAAAATAGAATTTATTTTGTAGTCTTATATAATTACTTAAATAAGCGATAGTCCTAATATATTTGTTTTTTTAAATGTGAATTATAAAAATGGCTCTGTATTATGAAAAATTATACCTAAAAAAAACCTGGGATTATCAGGGAATTTTTTTCAGGATTTGATTGGACACCCGGAATACATAACTTAATGAACAAACAAATATTATTTATACGAGTGTTGTTCGTAAAATAAGGTTCCCAGTGTTTTTTCACAGTGTAAAACATGTTTAATTCCATGAATGCGTACATTTTTGGAAAGTTTAGACTTTTACCTATTTTTATACATAGTCGCCACTAAAGTCAATGGTTTTTGCATGCGGTATATGACCTTTTGAATACCCGAGTCAAAAAAATCTGCCGCCAAGCCACGCAGATACCTGAGAACCGCTTCTTTCAGCTCTTCTCTGTCGCCGAAATGCGTTCTACCCAGGTGTTACTTCATGTCAGGGAACAGATGGTAGTCACTTGGGGCTAAGCCCGGGCTGTGGCGTGGGTGTTAGAGAATACTTAATCCAAATTTTGCGATGAGCTCGTTGGTGGCGTTAGCGGTGTGCGGTCGAGCATTATCCTGATTCAAACGCATCCCCTTAGTTAGCCCGTTCTTGAACTCTCTGCACCATTTGCGCACGTGTTGTACGCTCATACACTTGTCTCCATAGATTTCGCATAGCTGGGAATGGATTTTACCGGCGCAATGTTTTTTGCAGACAGGAAACGGATCACCGAACGCAGCTAACACCTGGCGGACGAAGCGAGGGGGAGATCCATCACGTACAGTTGCCAAGCCAAGACTGTGCTCCTCAGGCAGCTCGCTAGGGAGGGGATTTGGAGTGAGGGTACCAAGGTACACTACAGAATCGCGGGATCCGCAAAAACAGCGCTTTTCAGGACTGTAGCGCCATAGGAACCTTATTTTGCGGACAACCCTCGTACGTAGGTGTTTATCTCTAATGGACACTCCGTGCGGTTTTGACTCGAAATTTTCAGAAGTATTGGAAGAACATTTCAATCACAAAACACCACTACGATGGCATGGATTGCTTCTTTTAGATTAAATTAAAACTAGGCGAAATATTTTAATAGAAAGCAAAAAAATTTAGTTAATTTGTTTAGTTGATTTTAGATCAAGTTGAACTAACACTTGTATTTAATATAAAGCAGACTATGGACTAGTGTTAATGTATCAGCCGCTGTATGATAATTACTCTCAGCCGATTGCGGTTTTCACAAGTAAAGTACCCACAAAGGGCAATGATTTAGCAAAATTAATTGTTCAGGCCATATTTTTAGTTGAAAGAGCAGGAGGAATAATCCACGGTGTCGTACCAGATGGCACAACCACGAATAGAAAATTCTGGTCCGAACTGGGAATGAGTGGGAAAAAGGATAATTTATAAAACTGGTTTACCCAGTGCACGGTGAACTTGCAATTAACCTCGCTGTGAGGTTGCGCGAACCTTCCAATAATGTAACAAGAAGATGGTCGCGCTGCGATGTTTTGCGATGTTAATGCAGCGAAAATGAGTAGCTAATGCGATGTCGCACTGCGAAGTCGCAATAATGATGAAAAATGAACATTTGTAATTTGTTTGCAATGTTAGCTGCAATATTGCATTCAGACATTTTCGAAGTTAATTTATACCTATCAGCAACGTGATTCGCGATATTGCATCTTTGTTGTTTCCATCAATATTCTTACCTCGTTTGCGACGTGTTCTGCGATGTTACATCACTATTGTTCAAATTGATTTTTTTTGTACCTTTTGCGACGTTATTTGAGATATTGCTTTAATCATTATAAAACGATTTTTCGATATGGTCGTGACATTATTTGCGAAGTTGGATCTACATCTTTGCGAATGTTTTGTCCTTGCACTTTCAAATTCTAAGAGCATGTCCATCAGGTTTTTGTCTCTGTCGAGGATTATCACAGCGGCTAGGAGTAAAGAGAGGATCTGTTCATAAAGTCATTCTTCCTGAATCTTTGATCGCTTCATATTTTGTACAAAACGGAAGCAGGGTGTCTAGCGTTTCTTCAAAAAAAAAGTCCAGGCCTTTTCCAGGTTTTCCAGGACCAAGAAATATAATTTTCCTGGCACTTTTTTGACAATAAAGAAACACATTAATTCTCTACGAAAAGAGACAAATCTTCAACAAAACACACACATTTGCAAACACATAATTTTATTTTCAACTAAAAATGATTAATTTTCAGTAGAAAAATTTCGTCCAAATAACTACATTTTGAACTAGATATGAATTTAAAACTGAAATGATGAATCTGTCATTTTACATTGAAAGAATGAATGTTCAATAAATTAAATCAACTTTCCACCTAAAAAAATCTGCCCACTGTGCGGGCACATTATCAATGCGCACTTCGCCAAAGAGACGAATTTTCTAATAAAAAAGACAGCATTTTCAACCCGAAAATAAGAATTCTCAAGAAAAGGGTTAATTTTTAACAAAAAATTATAGTTTTGATCAAAAGAGAGAAAATTTTCACCAACGGGATTGGTTTTCTATTAATAAAGACCAATTTTTACTGAAAAAGATTAAGTTTCATAAAAAAATTACATTTGTAGGTTAAAAAATTAATTCTAAATCAAAAAAAGAATGTTCAGAAAAATATTTAATTTGCAATCAAAGAGATCAACCCTTAAACAAACAAATAAGTTTTTAACAAATAGGTTCGAGGTTTACCCAAGTAATTGAATTTGCAATTTAAAAAATATCAGTTTTCAGCCAAAAATGCAATAGTTACGTTTTTAGTTAAAAAAATTATTTTTCAACCAGAAAAAGGAATTTTTTACCAAAAAGAATAACTTTTAACAATGAAAAAATTATTTTCTGATTAAGTGTTTTAACGTTCACCCAAATACTCAAATTTTTGACTAAAAAATATGACTTTTTGAGGAAAATTGTTGAATTTGCAACCAACTAATAAAATTCTCCACTAAAATTACAGACGACTGGGAAAAGCACATACAGGAGAAGAAATAAAATTATAAGGCTAATAAGTTACTAACAAGAATATTATTTCAGGGTAGTCCCAAACATCATTTTCAAAATTGTGTAACTTTACCCCGATAAATTTTTTATTTGCTTAACTATTAATATTCAAATACCATTTCGATTGTAGCATGAAATGAATTATTTGCTGCATCCTCAATTTTCATTAAGATCGAAACATGAAGTATTTCGTAATGGCTCTTTGTATAAAAGGTCCTGAAAAAATTGTAATGAGAAAAATCGATCATGAGTTTATTTATGAAACCTTGAATTACTAATCAAATTTGATAATAATTTCAGTAAATTTTGTTCTTCGAATATTCTTTGATTCCATTAAATTGATATTGATGAATCTATTTTCAATCTAAAAATGTACATTATTCGAGATTTTGCATTTGATGTCAATTTTATAAACTCACAAATTAACGGTGTTAATGATTTAAAAAAGCTAGATTTTTTTATTTCATAAATGGCGAAGAGAAAAATGTTTTCAGGTTTTAACAGATATTTATTGTTAGAATATTTAGTGTGGCTGATCAGAGAGCACCATTTTTCTTCGCATTTCGATTGGCCCTAGAATTATTTAAATAATAATTACCGAATTGTACATGATATATCAAAACATCAGATATCAAAAACATAAGAATAATCGAGAAAAATAAAATCTCAAATCCAATAAGAACTAGAAGTATTATTTGGTATTATTGTACTTGTTTCTAACGCGTGGAATATCTTTGTCTACCTTCTACAGGAGAAATGTTGGCTTCGTCTTTCATTTTTTTGTTAGGGATTCCAGCCTTCTTCAACATTTCGATTTATTGCTTTCAATTTTTCCTGGATATACCAGTTTTTTTTAAATTTCGTTCTCTTTTTCAAGTTCGTAATAGTTTCCTGCCATGCCTCTCTCCGAAATTCTACTCTTACATGAAAAAAGTAAACACAAGCAACGGGTTATTATTGAACAATTATAAAAAGTCTATGAATGTGATTAGTGAGAGATTCTAGTTAATTTTTTACGTTTCCTTTTATTACAGTTTAAAATTTTTCTTAGATTCAAGTGACGCGTCTTTCAGAGATACTTTCAGAACTTGTTGATGATGTGGTTTCAGGAAACATAGTTTTTGTAAAAGTGTACTACTGAAAAACTCAAAAAAATCCGAGAGCGTCTAAAGATTATTCATGTATTTCATCATTCCATCCGGTAATCCAATAATAAATAAACAGAAACAAAGAAGGCGTACTTAGTAGTTTCTCGATAAACTGGCAAATGGCTGTATATGTCAAATCCAGAAGATTGGTTTTGATCAATTCCATTCCGATAGGTAACATTACCGCTTTCCCATAGGCATATGCTTCGAGAATATGAAAAATTCAACGATTGAGGTAGTTTTAATATTATCGAATGTAGTTTCGGATTGAACAGTCGAAAAATGGAAGGCTTAGGGGGAAAACACAACCACACAGTGCCATATAAAACGTACTGAAACTCGAATTGTTCAACATTCGTATAATTTGCGTTCGATGCAAAACAATGTTGAAGATTTTCTTCTATTACCGTTGACGACATGCAGATGCAAAAAGCATAAAAACAGTGCAGGTACTTAGGCTTATTCACTGTACGAAACGAATGTTTCGGTGACATTCAGAAAACATACATGTTGATAGAAAACATTTTAATGTCAAGAAATCAGTTGACTTAATGTTTAATTGGCTAGGTAGGTATAAATCAGTTTAATTTATTTCTTGACGTATAGACTTTGTTGCATTACCATTTATTATTTCTGCTTTGACTAGCCTTGAGAATGGGCACTAAAACCTTAACTTCATATGATATTAATGCTCGACTGGCTCAACCATTTTAATGGCCTTTGTCTCATTTATGGTGTTCTACATTCGTCATTTGTAGTATTACGTGGTACATCTGATGTAGCTAATATGGTTAGCCCATTGATCGAAAATTGAGATTTTCTCGAAACTTCGCAAACAAGAGTATGCTATTTGTACAGATCATTGAAACATTTCATTGACTGAATCTGATGGCCTAAAAATGGACTTCATCAGTTGCTATCTGGAAATTTGCAATGTGTTTGCCGAAAAGTTACGATTTGACCAGAAGCGGATAAATGGCAAATACGTGCTATTTGTGAAAGTTGAACATGCTGTCAGTGACGTAGCCAATGGGGGGGGGGGTAGACCCCCTTGACGATGGAACCGGCATATCTACTTAATCGGCCAATCACGGTACTATATTATGTATTATTATACTGCGAGGATAATATTAAGTTAAAATTTTAACAATACATTTTTTAATAGTGTGATTTTGCATTTTGCAACTCACAAGGCACATGTTATGGTAAACATTTTAGTTAAGGATAATTCATCAAGTTGTGAATTATATTTCCACTACATGTTACTGAGGCTACGCGATGCTCCATGATTCGGTTCGATCTAGTTTGTAATTTAAGTTCTTATCGCTGATACGTTCCGAATTCTTATTTTTCTATATTTAAATGCTTTTCTGGAGTCAACGTCATCATCGTGGGACGTCGCAGGAGGTTGAGAATCATCGGGACGCCGAAAAGACTTAACTAACTCGCTACTCCTACTGAGACCTTGACTGTATCATTCAAATTCTCCCGCCAGTTCTACCATGAGACGTTGCTGCCAACTTAACTGCTGAAAACCTCAACGGAAATTGCTTGCAAAGATAGCCAGAAAATTACCTAAATTTTCTACAAGACCTGCATTACTTCAGAAGATTCTGAAGTCTGCGAGCAACAGAGCGTATATTTCATCTAATCATTGGCGGATCCAGAGGGGGGCGATCGGGGCGATCGCCCCCCCCCCCCCCCCCCCCCCCCCCCCCCCCCCCCGAGCTCTAAGTTTTTATACTTATAACTTGAAATTTTTTTTTTTTTTTGCTTTTTTCGACTTATACGCCCCGATCGCCCCCTCCGAGACCAAGGCCTGGATCCGCCGCTGCATCTAATTTCCAGGCAAATCTGATGCGTAAATTATACCATCGTCATTTACTGTAGGTATCTAGGGACGCTTTTGGAGAACAAAAAATAGCTTACATTGTTTACTTTGAGGAAAATAGCAACAGAGAATTAAACACTAAGTCTATAACTAACTGGATAATTTCACATCGTACGGCATTGTTTTAGTCCGACGGTTGCCCACGCGACGTTGCGGGAGTCTGCGAACTCCCACCAATGGGAGACGAGAAAGGTAGAAATTACGTAGGTTAGGTTAGGTTATAAATTCTCGAACGAGCAGCAATCGTGGCCTTACTTCGTTCTACCCAGTTAGTAGTCCCAGTGCATCTATAGAAGGAATGTCACGTCACCCATCGGAGGACCTGAGCTACGTTTCCAGTCAGGAGGTCTCTGCTACTGTTGTATAAACCTCGGTTTGCCAAGAAAGCCCCAATGTTTCGTTTTGTTTTTTTGCAAGGAATTTAGTTGGCCAAGAAAGCCCTAAAGTCGATTTCGCTTATAAGTTAGCCCCCCCCCCCTCACCCATAATTCTGAGATTAAGTGCCAAGTGGCCACGAGGTTTCGTAAGATTAACTGTTTAAGGTTCAAAGTTTATGATGATTGATTTTGTACAATTTTATCTATATCTCCAACTTGGCGATAATATTGTGAATTATTTAATTTTGTTGTTTGTGACTTGTGATATTCGACTGTCCATTTTGTTGACTATATATTTCTGACCTATGTTATTAATTAACGGATAACTGATAATATGTTAATAACTGATAATATATTCGGAAAGTTTACTGAATGTGCGTAATAATGTAGAATTTTTATGATTTTAAAGCAATTTTTCCTACAAGGATGATAAATATGACATTTATAAATTTTATGTTTTAAATTATCCTAATTTTTCCCTGCAAGTAGTAATGTACTTTCTGTTCAGTCCTTCAAACCCCTCCATTTATGAAATCCTGGCAACGCCACTGCATGCGGTTATGCAATTTTGAAAAAAGTGTATTGAGACTTAATAAATGGTTACCAAAACTAAAGTGCGTACTTTCTTTCATGAATGAAATTGAATGAAAAGTTATTAGAACTTGAAACAATGAAACATTCATTATAATGTTTATAAGTATTCTAACTTGAGATAGAGATAAGGTAATTCCGTTGTCTTACTTTTTTGCAGTGCGAGGTCGCTTTTTTGCAGTGCGAGGTCGCTTTTTTGGCAACATTTCTTCTGGAACATCCTCTTCTGAATCATCATTCTCGTCATCGATCAATTCCATTTCTGCCCTCTGCCTTTCTTTTCTAGCCAAAGAATCACGTTTTTTTTCAGATTTATTAGTGCATATAGTAAAAAACGCTTCACGTATTTTTCAAAATCGTATTCAGTGTATTTTCCGCAACATCGATTAGTGACAAACACTGAAACAAATTATATATGATTTTTTTGCAAAATTTAATTTCAAGGGAAAACCGTAGCTATTAGTCAATGGTAATTTTGTAAATTACATTTCTTGTACAAAATAAACTTAGAGAGAGAGAGAGAGAGAGAGAGAGAGAGAGAGAGAAGAGAAAAGTCCCATTCCCTAAACTTCAAGGAATAGGGGTCTTCTTCTTCTTTTTCCCCTCTAAGTTTATTATTTTGGACAAGAAATAGAATCTACGAAATTAACATTTACCAATAGTTACGGTTTTCTCTTAATAGTATAGTACACTACCCAGGAAAAACGAACCGATAGAAAGTGAGTCGGTTTGAATTGCGTACCTGTCATTTGCAGATTAAAAGAATAAAAATGAAATCGGTTAGCCAAATTTTTAATTGGTCACCTGTGCGCGGTGCTTTAAATCTTCCATTCAAAATTCGTGAAAATGCTGAGTGAATAGTGTTGAATGAGACCGACTAACCTGAAATAACGCCTATGAGAATTCTAGGATTCGTTATGGTGCATATGAATGGAATGAGATTCAATATGAAATGGAGTGCTTAAAAGATCACAACCAATGGTAAAAATACGATTCGCACATAGCAATTTTTAATAAGCGTGAATATGCCAATTGTAGGTTACCTCAGGCTGTGTTTAACTGAGTGGAATATGCAGATTAAAATTTTAAAGAATTGTTTAGAATGAGAAGTATGAGATAATAAGTTTGAATAGCACAATGTTGATTAATAAAAAATTACAGAAATTCAAATTAAATAATATTAATATCATTAATTCTATTGTTTCCTCATCATCTTGATTTTCAAACAATAAAGTACTTAAAAAGAAACCAGTAGTTATTGGTAGATGTCATTTTGTAGTCAAAATAAATTTTTTAAAATCAGGGATTTGAATGAAATTAAAGGGCATTTTCAGGTATTTTCCAATCATTTTTAAAAATTCCATATAATTTACCTGAAAATAATGCAAAGTATGAAAACTCACTAAAAAATAATGCAGCTACGGAGGCACACTGTCAAATTTGTGTTTCGTCAAAGTTTTAAGTGGTAAAAAACAAAAAGGAACGTAACGTAAGTTTCGTTACGTTCCTTTTCGTTCTTTTTTATATAAAATGCGATTAACGCATAACTTTGACATCGTGCCTTCGTAGTCTCATTATGTTTTTATCTTTTTTTAGACAAAGCTTACCTTTAAGCCAAATTCTTTCAAATTTATCGAAATAAATAAATAATTGAAATTATTTATGGAAATAATTTATTTCCTTCTTTCTTCTTACTTCCTCCTCCCGTTCTTCCTTTCTTCGTAATCTTTCTTTCACTGGCTTTTCTGCCCTCATTTTCCTTGTCGCTTCTTGAATATATTTCTCCTGCCTCAGTTTAAATAATTTTCACATTTCTTCTCTTTCTTCATTTTCTTTTTCTTGTTTGATTCCAATTTTTTAAAAATATTTCTTCACATTTTTTCTCTTCTTCTTCCCTTTTTCTCCGCATTTTCTCCTCTTCTTTATATTTTTTCTCCTTTAATCCTTTTCTAATGTTTTCCATAGTTGGCTGTCCAAAATCTATCCGTGTTTCTTCGGCGAGTTTTTGGATTCTTGGATCACCTCTCCTTGAGCCATTTTCACCATACATTTGTACTTTTATTTCCAGGCTTTTCCTCTCTCTGATATTTTTTATTTCTTTCTCCATCTCCCTTTCAACTTCAGCTCTCTTCTTTCTATCTATCTCCTCCATTCTGACTATTTTCTCCTCTATGGTTTCTGTGGTCGGTGGTTGAAGGAGGCCAAGCCACTTCTTACAAGAGTGAGTTAGCAATTGTTCCCCCACTATATCCATAAGACAATCTTTGCATTTCAAGATTAATCTTGGTCCATTTTTCTAAAAATAATTGTTTTTATATTTCGTCTCTTTTTGTAAGTGTATGTGTTAGTGTCATTTTATTGTCGTTCTGTGGTGTAAAAATTAAATCGTCTACATGCATGCTCTTCAAGAGGAAAAAATTCAAATTTTGCTCTATTTTTTACTATTAAATTTTTTAATATAGTCCTTCGAAATTTTTATTTAATTTCTGAGCCATTCCTTCCCATTTATTCGACAATGTTTTATTGCTATTTAGAATTTGTTCGCCAATTTCAAAACTTATGGGCCTACGTCTAAGATTGTAATAATTAGATTGCGTTTCTTTTGCGATATCTAAATTTTTAATTACCTCTTCTATAATTATTTTTAATGAGCGCATTCTATCTGCCCATTTTTCTGACTCTTGAAATTCTATTTCGCTTTTTTCGTCCAAATCTTTATTTAATGCTTGCATGGGTTAGAGCTCTCTATCTAAATTTAAAAAAGCTGGTCTGAATCCTGTAGAATAATGTTTACTTGTATTTTAAGCAAACTGAAAATCATCTAAATTTTCATCCCATGTCTTATAGTCCTTTTCTAAATACGCCTCAATTCCCTGGCGGACCGAAGGAACCGAGTGGAGCCTCTACAAAGTACCCGTAAAAACCCCATTGGGTTCCTATTCCGTTCCTTTTTTAAAAACTCTCAAAAACAGCAAAATCAACTTTTAAATTATTGAAATTCGGATTCTACGTTAAAATTCCCTATAGAAGGTCACGGAATAATCGCAATAGTTTTTTTTGCAACGTTAAAAAGTTTTAAAAAATAAAAGACGTATAACGCCTGTTGACTGCTACACTTCAAACGCGTCGCCTGTAAGTAGCAGTCAACAGGCGTTATACGTCTGATATTTTTGTAACTTTTTACCGTTGTAAAAAAACTATTGCGATTATGCGGTGACCTTCTATAGGGAACTTTAACGTACAATCCGAATTTCATCAATTTAAAAGATGATTTTGCTGTTTTTTAGAGTTTTTAAAAAAGGAACGGAATGGGGACCCAATGAGGTCTTTACGGGTACTTTGTAGAGGCTCCATTCGGTTCCTTCGGTCCGCCAGGGTTGACATTTTAATTGACCTTTTAAGCCTATCAATTGGATTTGCCTGTGCATGATATTTAAGAGTTTTCGTATGTCTAATACCAAATGCTTTCTTTAAATTGGTTATTGATTCGTTAACGTATTCTTTTCCGTTATCTTTGAATAATATTCAAGGCGTTCCCCATTTCGAAATTATACGTTTATGAAATTCTTTCTCAATTTCTGACGATAATTTATTTTTTACTGCAATTATTTCTACCCATTTTGTAAAAATACCAACAAAAACTAAAATGTATTGATTTTTCGATTTTTTCATTGGCAGTGGACCCATCATATCAGATGCTACTCCTGTCCATGGTTCTTCGATTATTCGCTTTCCCTCAGAAGCTACCACTGTCCATGGTACTTCGATTATTCGCTTGCCCATAAAACCCATCTCATTGTTTACTTTTGGTTTTGTTCTTTGACAAATATCGCATTATTTTACATATTTAAGAGTTTCCGAATACATTCTTGGCCAAAAATAATTTTCAGAAATGTTTGCATATATTTTTTCCATGCCTTAGTCACCTGCTTGTTTATTATCACGATTTGCAATTAAAACTTGTCCCCTTAGTTCTTTTGATATTGTTAATTTCCACGGTTTGCTATCTAAATTTAAGCTTGCTTTTAAAGAGTCGGGTCTATAGAAATACAAATGATTATCGCGTATTCTCCAATTTTGATTTTCTTCTGACTTATGTTTAACATGTATCAGTTTACTTTTATAGCAATTATCCTCGATTTCTTTCAAATCTTTTTCTTTATTTTCTACAACGCTTGATAAAATACTAGAAACTTTTATTTTTTTTTCATTTGACCTTGATAACGCATCTGGTACCTGATTTAAACTTTCTTTCCTGTATACAATTCCATAATCGTATTCTAACAATTCTAATGCCCAGCTTGTTAATCAGCCAGATGGATTTTTTAAAATTATGTAACCACTTTAATGCAATGTAATCTGCGATTACTTTAAAAGACTAACCTTCTAAGTATGGTCTAAATGTTCTAATTGTCCAAACTACTGCTAAACATTCTTTTTCTGAGACCGAATATTTACGTTCTGCTTCATTCAGACCTCTACTCGCAAACGCTATTACATAATTTTCGCCGTTTATAGTTTGTGTTAAAATAGCTCCTAATCCTATGTCACTAGCATCAGTTTCAAGCTGAAATGGACTTCTAAAAGCAGGGCAAACTAAAATTGGTGCTGTTGTTAGTAAGTGTATAATATTTGCAAATGCCTGTTCCTGTTTGTCAGCCCATTGCTACTTTACTTCCTTTTTAAATAGTTTTTTAATGGTTCTATTATTTCTGCAAATTTCGGAATACATTTCCTATACCATGAAGCTTTTCCTATTAATCTCTGAATTTGTTCAACCGTTTTTGGCTTTGGAAAATTTAAAACAAGTTAAATTTTTTCTTCATCTACCTGTAATTCTTTTTCATTAACTTTAAAACCCAAATATTTCATTTCCGAACATCCAAATTCGATTTTATCCAAGCCTATTGTTAACGCTGCATTTTAAATTTTGTCGGAAAAAATTCATAATTATTTTAAATGTTCCTCGTGTGGTTTTAATTCGGGTGTTATTATTTTGGCCATCAGGCACTGGACTGAATCAGGATCATTTGTTAATCTAAATGGCATCCTTTTGAACTGATACTAGGCAGTCTGATAAGTCCCTGAAAAATGAAACACGGAGACGTTTTTTTGGCCAAAGTCGGTTTTATTTTTCAACATACTCTCCTTTTAGGCCGATACAGCGAGTCCAACGATTTTCTAACTTTTTGATACCGTCCGAAAAGTACTCGATCGGAAGGTCTCCAAAATACGCCTCAGTTTCAGCTATGAGCTCCACATTTGAGTAAAACGCTTACCGGTGAGCCATCTTTTCAGCTTAGGGAACAAGTAATAGTCGCTGGGGGGCCAGGTCTGGTGAATACGGTGGCTGAGGAACCAATTCTAAGCCGATTTCATGCAGTTTGGTTGTGCAACTAAGCATGAATGAACAGGCGCATTGTCGTGATGATAAAGCTGTTTTTTCTTCTTCAAATGCCATGTGCATCCCAAAATACGGAGGCCATAACCTTTCCGATCCATTGTTGCGTTTTTGGACGCTTTGGAGCACTTTGGCCCGGTGGAATTCACTGTTTTGTCTGTTGCGTTGACTCAAAAGTGTAGTAGTGGATCCAGGTTTCATCCATGGTTATGAATCGGCGCAAAAACTCTGTCGGCTTACGCGAAAATAATGCCAAATTCTGCTGGGAAGTTGTCACACGAATTCGTTTTTGGTTCACTGTGAGCAAACGCGGCACCCATCGCGCGCAGAGCTTCTTCATGCCCAAAACTGAATACACGATATTGCCCACACGTTCCAATGATATACCTACAGCAGTAGCTACCTCTCTCAATTTCACTTTGGGATCATTCAACATCATATCATGGATTTTTTCGACATTTTCTGGTGTAGTGACCTCTTTTGGGCGCCCAGATCGTTCAGCATCAACTGTGCTCGTACGGCCACAACGAAACTCGGTAAACCACTTATGAATCGTTCCAATAGACGATGCAGAGTCCGGGTAATACTTATTCAGCTTGGCCTTGGTCTTGGATATCGTTTTCTTGCGAAGATAGTAGTGTTTGATCAAAACTCAAAACTCAGATTTTTCCATATTAAAAAAAACTCGGAGGTTAGTCGCTTCTTAGTGCTGTAACTTGTAAATACGTGAACATAAATGGCTGAAGTTTTGAAAGGCGTCATTTGAAGGATCAAGCTCGACGAAAATGGTTCACATTAGTGAATACTAATGCCATCTCTTAGAATTTTCAGGTACTTATCAGACTGCTTATTACATTCCTTTGCCTGTGACTATAAAAGCTGTCACTGGTTTAGATTCCTCGTCCAACGGTATCTGATGACATGCTGTACGAAGATCTATTTTAGACATGTATTTCGCTGACCTTTGTGCATCTTATATTTCCGACATTATAGAAATTGGATATAGATCATTTTTAGTTATTTTATTGACTTTCCTAAAATCCAAGCAAAATCTTTATTTTACGTTAGGTTTCTTTATCATGACTATTAGATTCGACCAACCACTATTGGGGGTTCTATAATTTTTTCTTCTAGTAGTCGATCTACTTCCTCATACATAAACTCTCTTATTTTTGGCGATACGTAATAGTATCTTTGCTTAATGGGTTCGTGACCTTGCAAATCTATTTTATGGCTAGTTAGAAATAGTTGATTTTAATTCAGTTCCTTGATTAGAAATTTTTTTTTAAATTGAATTTTCTAAATGCACTTGTTGTGCTTCATTCATTTCTTCTATGCCTTCAGCAATTTCCTCGTAAAATTCTAAATTTTTCTTCTTTTCTATTTTTACATGTATAATATTATTATTTATCACCGCATTACTTATAAAATTATACCAATAATTTTTTCTAATTGCGAATAATTTTTCTATTATCGAATCACCTTTTTCCTTCTTTTTATGGATCACCGTTTTCAATTTAAAACTCTTTTTATCTTCATTGCATTCCAATGTCCCTTTAAATTCTGTCTCTAATTCCCTATCTTTTTTCTTCATGCATACTTTCGTATTTATTTTATCTTCCACCTTATTTATTTTCCTATCGCTTTCTCTGTTATGACTAGACTGTTTATCTAATCACTGGATGCCCACGCTGGCACGCGCCAGTGTTGCGTCGCTCGCCTTGTAGGGTTTAGGTAGTAGGGCACCATGCCCCCATACACTCTGTGCCGGCTGAAGAGCTGGTGGGATCGAGTCTAGTGGATCACCTGAAAGGAGGGGGTGGGGTGGGATGTTTGGCGAAACAAGAGAAGAGACATCGCACGGTAGCAAATATGTCTCTTTCTCTCACTTGTCGTTTCGAAGGCTAACCTGCGTTCCGAATTTCAATTGGCTTTTCTCGCTTTTCCTATTCTTACTATCTTTCTTATTCTCTTCCATTAACGGCTCCTGAATTTTAATTAATTTCGATTTTATCGCATACTTAATATTTGCTAATCCTGGTAACCATGAAATCTTCTTCTCATCATCCATTTTTAAACCTAATCTTTCTATCATATCGGTTTCTATTATGCCGATCGATCTTAAATCTGGTACCAGTCTGAATAATAAATATTTTTCCGTATGGCCGTTTTTATTAGGATTAAGACTTGTCCTGTAATATTTAATTTTTGTATATTAGCTACTATTAATGTACCATGTATTGGTTTTTTAATTTCGTAATCTGAGTCTTTAATTTTTTTATGCATTTTTCATCTATATATAAGTGAGTTGCACCGGTATCAATTAACACTCTGCATTTATGATCTTTAAAATCTATCATCAGGTGAAATTTTGTTTCGTCCGAGTCGTTTGTGTCTGTGTCAAGTAATTCTGTCGGTTTCTGGTTTTGTGTGCTATTTTTCCTCTTTAATAGCGACCGTTTGCATTTCCATGATTTAAACTATACCAACAATTACGTCGAAAATGGCTTACTTTTCCGCAATTGTAGCATGTTAAGGGCTCTCGTGATCTATAATCAAAATTTTGGTTTCCTAAGTTTGGATCCATAAAATCCTGTCGACTTGAACTTATTTCACTATACCTATTATCCCAGCTATTTTCATCTTTTAAATTTTTGGTATTTTCATTTTGCCCTTTAACCTCTTTTTTGTCTTCTGACTTAATATTATTCTTTATCATGACTATGTCTGTGTATTCCCTAACAGCTGATTCATTGAATACAATAATGCTTGACCAGCTGAATTTTGATTTTTGAAATTACTGTTATTATGCATACACCTCTGATTTTCTGGGTATTTTAGATTATTTATATAATTCGAATTATTATTTTGCAATCTTGGATTAAAAAATTTTGGTCTTCCATTTGGAAATCTTGCTTTGTATTGTTGCATGTTTTGTTGGTTAAGATACCTCGGCCTAAAGTGTTTTCGTTGATTCTGATCTTAATTTTGTTTTTGACCTCTATTTTGATTTTCGTTTGTAATATTATTTTGGCTTTGATTATTTTCTGTATCTTTTTTATCTTTATCAATTTTACCGTTATCTTGATCTAAAATGCTAAGCTGTTGACCTCTAATTTTAGATTTTGCCAATTCTGTTTCCCATTCTCGCCCTAAAACTTCTAATTCTGAAAAATTTGAAAAAGCATTTCTCGAAATATAAACTTTTTATTCAATTCTCAGATTTTCATAAGTTTTTCTTAATTGGACCAATCTAATGCTTCGTCTTCGAAAACAGCATATAAATTTTCTAAAACGTCTCTTTCGTTAATTTTATATCCCCTCTTGAACCCTGGCGGATCGAAGGAACCGAATGGAGCCTCTACGAAGTACCCGTTAAGACCCCATTGGGTCCCCATTCGGTTCCTTTTTAAAAGACTCAAAAAACAGCAAGATCAACTTTTAAACTGTTGAAATTCGGATTCTACGTTAAATTTTCTATTATAAACTCACGGAGTAATCGCAATACTTTTTTTGCAGCGTTAAAAATTTTCAAAAAAAGTCATTAACTTCTGCTGAAGGTGACTTCAAGCGCATCCATAATAGCTCAAGTAGTATGTTGCGCGCAAAGTTTAAAAATAAAATTCTCTTTCACTTGCATCGCAGCGTTGTTGTCTGAGGTTTCCACTGTGTGGCGCTAGCATTCAGGCATTCCGTGTTATTTTTAATTTGAATTGGCCAATTTGACATAATTTGAAAAGGTGTCTTAATCATTTCGAATGGAAAGAGATTTGCTGCAATTTCATTCATATTATTTTCATTCATCTCTTCCCTTTCTGTATCGGTCCTTCTACTCCTATCCATTCTACTTTGCATTTCTCTTTTGTATTGAGGCAAATTCTTTTTTCGTATAATTGATTGTATGTGTACTGGTCTCGGTAATGAGTATTAATCCTCTTGAACGCTACCCCTATTTATAGTTATTCTGTTCCGTAACCTGCTAACGAGTGCATTCGCTGTATTTCGCATTCGTTGTATTTAAAATTCTATCCATTTTATGATTTAAATTTTTTAATTTTTCTAAAAGTTCTTTTATTTTCCTTTTATCGCTTTTATTTCCTTCAAAACTAATTAACTCCTCTGCACCATTCAAAAATGGATTATTGCTTTCTAAGAAAGAATCAACTTCAAAAGTTCTATCATTCATCCTCGCGTTTTCTGTTTCCTGCCTTTCTACCTGTATTCGTAGTCTTTCGCGACCTAATCTTGTTTTCTCTGCTCTTTCTTTCTCCTTTCTGAGTGCTTCTTCTCGTTATAACCGACTCGATTCTAGTCGTTCTCTGTTTCTTTCTAATCTTTCGAGTTCTTTTCTCTTGTTTTCAATTTCTTTATGTATTCTACTTGTTTCTAATTCATCATTTTCTAAGTTCCTACTATTTTCATCTTCTATTCTCCAATTACCTAACGTATTCTCAGTATTTGGGGACAGTATGCCAATTTCACGTCTATGTAGACTACGTTTTTGTCAGTTTTAGTTTGGGGTACTTTCTGTCTGTGATTGTGTCTCTATTCTCGTTCTTGGGATTGCACCTGTCGCTTGACTCTGTTGTACCACCCCATTCAAATTCTCGATTTCGCACCGTTATGAATTCTGAATCCAAATTTCTTGCTAATTCTTCCCTTCTATTCTCTTTTTTGCCATACTGAATATCAATATTTTCATTTTCTATTCTACTCGCATTTGCTTGTATGTAAATTTCTTCAATTATAATTTCCGGAACTAGCTTAGTTTTCCTACTTTCCTTTATATTTTCTACGGGATTTTCCATTTTTGGAATTATTTGTATTTTTCCTGATCTAAAATGCATTCGATTTTTAATCTTCTACCTTACACCTTTCTAATTGTTATAGCCTAGCTCGGGGATTCTTTACGGCTGATTAAAAACCGGCATGTTCACTCATATGAGCGTCTCGGTTTTTACTACTGGGGAGTGTGCGTGGCCTTACCACGTAGCGAAAGTATCCACTGAGGGCGGGAAGTGCTAGGGTTGTTTGTATTACGTCACTGGTTCCTACTTCGCGCGCCAATTTTCGTTACTGAATCCGCTTCCTTTTCTAACTTTCTTATTTCTTACTCAATTTTCTCCTAGATTTTTGCTATCTTTCTTATTTTTTCCGCTCTAACTATTTTTCTCCTATTTTCATATTGATTTTTTACCAATTTATGTTGACTCTATTTTGAATCCTTCACTTACTCAATCCTGCTACAAGAAGTACAAGTAAGGCGTTTTTCAGGGTGGTTTTATTTATTATTGTCGATGATGGAACTTGAAACTGGGCTGTTGTACCACTAACGTTTTATCGGACATATATACAGGTCTACCCGCACTTTTTTGGTCTAAATTACATTCCATCCGCACATTTTCTAAAAAGCAATCAAACATTTCATCAAACCATTATCAAACCTTTTTCCTACACAATTTTTTTAAATTGAAATTTTTTCTCTCCAATGGCATACAGGCATCAACTAATTTAAATTTTCCAATTTCATCATTTTAACGACTTACGTTCTCGACTTTGAGGATTACTATAGGACGGATTGTGGGTTTTCTAAGGAGGGCGCCAAATTTGTGAGGGATCTCGCAAATTAAAGAATGGGAAGGATTTTGAAGTCGAGAATAATGGGTGAAGTCAATGATTGGATAAAACAATTTTAAATTAGAATGGGGTTTATTAAACCAACTTACAGAGTTAAAGGGGACCTGTTGTCCCACAAGCACTGGAAAATCTCGTCGGTTTCTCCAAAAACAGGTTGATAACGGTCGGATGGCGGAGGGTGCGTTCAGGCTTTCGTTGAGATGAGATGAGGATGTTTATTTGGGTTTGTCCGGTGAGCTCGGAACTAGGGGATAACATCATTGTCCAAAGGGGTTGGGATCCAGTTCGTAGGTGTAACGGATAACGACTGGGTTCGCTTGGAGGGAGCACAAGACTCAAGGCTAAAACTTATTGCCTTCGGAGCAAGATTATGCTTATAAGGACTGGGGGTGTCGTTCTATACTCCATCTCCCAGGCCCACAGAGTCGTGACTGGGTGAGTTGCTTGTAACTCTGTTATACATGTTTTAAAGGCTTTAAAATGTCCTTTCCGAAATTGAAATAAAGATACGATCATAAATAACAAGCAGAGAGGCTATATCAATAGACAAAAAGACAACATTTTTTAATTCAACTAGAAAATTGTATATTAGTATATAAGTTATAATTATAAATAAGTGTAATGAGAAAATTCACCAATAATCGCAAATAATTTTTTTTCTAACAGTACACATTTTTAAAAAATATAAGACGTTTAACGCCTGTTGACTGCTACAGTTCAAAGGCATTGCCTGTAAGTAGTGTCACGTGACCATAACTAATAAATAATATTAATAATGAGGAAATGAAATTGTACTTTAAAATAAGTAAATAGATAGTTTGATGCATATGTGGGAAATAGAGTATGACCTAGAGAAGTTATAAATAACGCTTCCCCCAATTCTATATATGGAACCTTGGTTCTTAATTACGAAGGCCGAGCTTCCCTTCACGGAGGCGATGGCGCTTTCATGATGGACAAATCTACGAAGAAAAAATCTTCGAGGGCGAACAAATTGTTTCTCCGAAAAGCACTTAATGTTGAAGAATATATAAGGGTAAAAGGAAGGTACCCACCCAGCTAGCAGTTAGTCAGTTTTGTACACCAGTCTTTGCATCAGCCTTATTTTCGCGCCAAGTGTTCGCGTTTGTGTTTTTGCTGTCTCTCATCAGCCAACTCTAAGTTTATCTGAACCCAGTGTCTATCTTTGAACCAGCGTCCAACACACACCTGAGGACTCGTCAGGCGATCTTAAACGATCTTTCTACTTGAAGAACCAAAGGTTAGTACGTTTCAACAAACAACCTCATCTATTGATTATCACACCTCGAATTTCAACCCGCAACTTACCTGTCTCGTTCTTTTCAGAACAGACCAATACATAACTGAGGGCGCAACGCTGGTCTATCACTTGCAACCCCATATCTTTCAATTAAAATTGTGTGATTACTATGTAATAAATATCATTCAATTCAGTTTCCATTATTTTCTTTGGTTTGTCCTCGTCCCAAATCCATTAAGGATAAAATAAAGGATTCTAGCAAACAATTGGTCTATTTTATGTTATTCATGACGTAACAGTAGCAGTCAACATGCGTTATACGTCTTACATTTTTTAAAACTTTTTACCGTTGCAAACAAAAAACTATTGCAATTATTCCGTGACCTTCTATAGGGAATTTTAACGTAGAATCTGAATTTCAACAATTTAAAAGTTTATTTTTCTGTTTTTTGGAGTTTTTGAAAAGGAACCGAATGGGGACTAATGGGGTCTTTATGGGTACTTTGTAGAGGCTCCATTCGGTTCTTTCGGTCCACCTGGGTAATTTAATGCACCAGAGTCTATAACGCGCACAAAGTCGTTCTAATCATGTTTTTCAAGTGCAATGCGCATGTGCGAACTCTTTTCTCGACCTCACATAGAATTCTTGGCGGATCATTTGAAAAAATGTAGTAATGTGTAACTGTCCCTATAAGTAAGATATGTTTACTAGCGTGCGTCGATTTTTTTTCATTTTGATTATGCCTAGCAAAAATCTTTTTATACATATCAAAATGAGTCCCAATTTTTTTCAGATTTTTAAAACGTCATCTTCAGTTAGCAGAAACTTTTTGAAATTTAAGATTTTTTAAACAGTGATTTTTTCGATATATTTTAATGTTCGGTCACCTTTTCTCTATTGAATTAGTTTTAATGCACGAGTACACGTAAAAGAAAATTCTGGTGATGAATGTACTTGCATGGAACAACATTTTCATTTCAAAATGGAAGTTTCACCATTTTTTTTATTTGTCCTTTTCAGGGTTCCTATAGGACACAAAAACACATATAAGTTGAGAAGGAAAAGGTAAAATAACTGTAACTGCAATTTTCACGTATTATTATGGAAAATAATATGCTTCCAGCTTAAAAAAAAAGAAATTATATTTATTTGGACTTTTCCTTCTAAACATAAAAGTAATTTTAGGTTGGTAAGCTCTCCTATTCTTGACGCCAGCGACTTAAGTATATAAACGTTTAGTACTGTTCATTATGTTTCATGAACGAAAATGAACGCGTCGAATTTGTTATGCACGTTGCGGGCGCGACGTGCAGATTAATCCGTACGTCATGAGGACAAGGTTAGCGACATATGTGTCTACAATTGAGTCGCATATGCGCCGCATGGGGTGTCCAGAGGCTTGCATCATGCATTGTTATCTGGGGAATATATTTACTTATATAAAAAAAATGGAAATTATATGTCGGTTTTGTGAAAAGTGTTTTGCAAACCTGTCTAATCTGAAAAGACACATAAAAAAAAACATGGACAGAAATTTAATGAAGTTGACGCGAAAATACATTACACTGTGTGTGACCATTGTAATGCTAAATTGCAATACAATTTTATATGGAAGGGTCATTGAAAATCACACATGAAAGTGTACTTGTTTAAAAAGTTAAGCCCAAAACATGTGCTCTGTGCCGAAGGTTTGTCACTTCTTCGATCTAGTAAATGTTCGGTCATTACAAAAATTTTCACGATGTCACCTTTGAATCACAGGAAACGAAGTTTCCATCGGTTGCAGGATTTTTTTATTAGAAATGTAAAACCAAAAAAGAATATAGCACCCAGTTTCGAAAAACAGGCGGGGGGAGTTCATACAAGGATCATCATTTTACCAAGTATGCTTACTGTCGGTCAGGCATGTATTTACCAACTGTTAGTCAGAGGAAGAGGCATTTGAAACTTAAAGAAAGCAGAAAAATTAATGGCTTATGTCCTGCATTTATAAGCTTAGTAATTACCACTGAGGGTGAGTCTTTTTTCAAACACGCTATGCAATTTAATAAAAAAATGTATGATTTGAAGATTTATTACTATTATGAATATTATGCCCTAATATTCAGAGTTTTGAAAATGTTGAAAAAGTATAATAAAAAATTTGAATTAAATCAAATAGACTGAATTATTTGTCTGATTTTACTTAAAAGAAGCCAGTATTTTTTTTTACATGGGACCGATTTTCTTGAACCAAGAAAATAATATGTGTTGTTCTAATTCAAACTAAATGCAACAGATTTTTCAACTTTTAAAACAGTGTTAATCTAGACGAATCCAAAGAATTAATTTTTCCCTTACAATTTTTTTCTTTTAATTTCTTTTAATTTTTTCTGCGTGTAGATAAATTATAAATTCTTTATTATAGTTCTGTTCTCGTTTTTGCAAGTAACTGAACTGTCAAGTTCAAGAAAACACACGTGGGACGCAAATGTGAACCATCTGAATTAGTTCACATGTCATTGACCAAAAAGGAAAAGGAAGAGCTGGCGAAAAAAGTCGCCCAGAAAACTCTGTATGATACTATTTTAGATCAAATAAAAAAGTCCCTAATTCATTGAAATATGCGAAACATTCACCTTAGTAAGAAGAAAGATTTATTTAATATTGAGAACTCATATTACCTTGAGCATCCACCAACGTGGCACAAAAATGACGCTATTAGTATAGAAACTTGGGTAAATTGAATAAAAGAACAAGGGGACTGTGTGTTTTTGTATAAGCCACAAGGCGTCACATAAAGTTATCATCTACAGTTTAAAGATGAAGACTTTGTTTTAATAGTTATGACGTCCTAACAGACGGAATTATTGAAAAAACATGGAGAGGACATAATATTTGTAGATGGTACCCATGGTACGCACAGTTACGATTTTGAAATTCACACCTTAATGGTAATGGATGAACTCCGAGAGGGAGTTTCTTGCGTATTTTTAATTTCGAACTGTTCGGATCAAGAACTGTTCAGTTTATTTTTCTTGCAAATAAAAAGCAAGCTATAATTATAAAAGTTAAAGCGTTTATGACAGTAATAGCGGAAGCACATTTCAATGCATGGCTTCATACAATGGGAAACCTACTCTTATAGAAAGGGTGCAAACATAAATACAAATATGTGTTTGGAAAGGCTCCATAGAGCTTTAAAGTACGAGTATGAATATCTAAATGGAAAAAAGATTAAGAGATTAGATATATCAATAGTGGTAATTATGAGATTGCTGAGAGATAAATTATATGACAAAATAATTCCTGAACACAAAGGGAAGCTCTATACCACAATTTCAATTATCCGGTTAAGGCATAAGAAATCTGACGAAATCGATGAAAAATTCATCATTGAAATAGATGATGTTTTTGTTGTACCATCCCAGAGCTCTACAGAATTGTACGATGTGCGTAGAGTTGTCAAAGATTGCTTCTGCAAACTGAGGTGCGCCGATTGCAATGCATTCATTCACGAATTCTACTGCATTTGCAACGATTAATGTATTAGGTTTCAAATGTATGAACATTCAAGCAGTTTCCCGATTAATTAAAAATAAAAATGCACCCCCCTAAAGCAAACTTGTCGCTGAAGGTAATGTATATTTCCTCGTTAATATTTTGTATCGTTTTTTGTTTTGCATTTATAATTCGAATAAAAGGTAACCATTATATATTAATTAACAAACTGATTTTATTTCAGAATGTGATAATTTGGGCATGGGGAAAAAAGGTGCACCCAAAATCGACATTATATTACAAGAAATCAGCAGTAGGAAGTTGTGAAAAGACGATTGTAAGAGTGCCCGTCAGAAAAGAAAAGACAAGCTTCGGGGCTCTATTTTTTCTATGATCGACAGTTTTACATCAATAAAAGAAGTAGATTCTTTTGAGATAAATGCATGATCCATTCCTCCAACTATTGCAGCTGTCAGAGAAAACGAAAATTCAATGGATGCTAAGTCTGTTAATTCAAAAAATCACTCAGGTGACGGCAATATAATACCTCAGAGAAGATTATTTTCCACGCAAAGGAAGCAGAAAACAATTAAGAGTAACGCGCTCCTTGAGAAACCAAGAAAATGTTTGACTAAATAATGTTTGATATCAATGAATGGAAATGTATTTACAATATTTTGACACAACAATATATTATTGCTGCTTCGCTTTTGAGGTTTTAAGCTATATCTACGATGCGGGGAGAGAAGGAATTTTTTATTTATGAGACATTAGGGGATTGTTTTTGATTCCCAAAAGGAAATTTTAATTGCTATTAGAACTGCTCGCAAACAACTTTTATTTCGATACGCCCTAATATACATTTGTATATTAAAATTAACACTTTAGTGTACGAAATCGCCATTAAGAGAATATGTATATCCTAGCGGACCGAGTGATCGGAAAGGATACTCTACAGAGTATCATCATAGTATCCCCATAGTATCATAGTATCCCCAGTTGCAATCGGATTTGGCCATTTGGTCAAAACCGTGCATCTTTGGATCATGTTTATCATAGTTTCCATGGTTGCATTCGAAACTTCAAATGGTTACATGTGTCAACAAAATATAGTTTATGTTAATAGTAATTACCAATAATAAAAGTGTTTAATTAATAATGAAGTAAAACATGTTTACTGAGAAGTAAACGTAAATTTTTTCTGTGCCAATAACATTATGGAAGCCTGCTGAGTGAAGAATACTATGAAATGGTAATAATATTCTGCGCTTCCAGCAGACAAAGAGTGAATTGTGTTTAACGCTTATTTGCGGCATAAAAAAGGTATGTTTTGAATAAACAGGATATTTTTGAAATAAAGTGAATAAGATATTACATGCGAAAACTTTAAATTGACATTACCTATATTTACTTACAACGATTTGGGTGAAAAGGTGAATCCGAACATAACCTCGAAATTATGACAGATAGGCCCAGCATTTTTATTATACTTTCGATTGATTATTCTTTACCAAAGAAATGTTTTGTGGTTTTGTATGTTTATTACTGACAGTGTCGGCAGTAATAATTTAAACAATAATTACTTAATAATAATTTAACAATCATTACGTATTAAAAATTTTAATTAGTAACACACTATTTCCGAAATTAATCATTGATTTTCATTCTTTTTTTATTCACAGATCTATTCTCGACGAAATACACATCAGGAAATGCAGATGGAATTGGTGCATTTCAGCTGGTTCATCGCAATAAACATTATTGGACAATCGTTCTCTCTACACCTGAATTTTAATTAATATGGTCTTTAGGGATCTCTTTTTTTGGAAAATGTTTTCTCTGGACCACATATCAAAATTTGGTCTGATCAACCACTAAAATAAATGAGAGACTCGCTGAGTATAGGAGTGTATCAGAAATAAATCTGGACATGATATTTTAGGCCAGCATTTGCCAGCAATTGCAATGTCTGAATCTGTTTTCCAAACTGGCATCTGGTCAACCCCTACAATTAATTTTAAGTGATTTTGATGGTAAAGCAGTATCAAAAAAAATCTCGAAGCAATTTAAGCAGCCCGAATTTTAATTAATAAAGTTCTTATGCATTTTTTAAATTTAGAAAATGTTTTCTCTGGACTTTATCTCAAAATTTGGTTGACTCAACCACTAAAGTAAATTAAAGACTCGTTGGTGATAGGATTGTATCAGAAATAAATCTAACATAGAAATTTTAGGCAGGAATTTTTATTCTAATTTTTTTTAAATTATTCTACTTTCGAAACTGCTATATCTGGATCTCATTTCCAAATTGACATTTGATCATTTAGTGTATTTGTTTGAGGTCTCGTTCAACTTTAAATTATGCTGTTAGAAATGAAGGCACCCATTCCGTGAATTTCATTTCAGGTGTTATCTTTGCAATTAGATGTTGTCCTATATTTATTATCGGTTGTTCAAACGAAATTTGTAAATGACGTCCAGAGAAAGCAATTTCTAAAACAAAAAAATTAATACAAACTTTGTTAATTGAAAGCCCGGCTAGTTAAATTGCTTCGAGATCTCTTATTGATAATCCTATACCATCAAACTTATTTGAAATTAATTTCAGGGGCTGATCAAATGTCAATTTGCAAATCAGATCCAGATGTAACAATTTTGAAAATAGAATAATTTAGAAAAATTAGGATACATTTTCCAACCTAAAATTTCTGTCCTAGATTTATTCCTGATGCAATCCTATCACCAATGAGTCTCTAACATATTTTAGTTGTTGATCAAACCCAATTTCGAGATGAGGTCCAGATAAAACACTTTCTGAAATTTAAAAATTCATATAAAATTTTATTAAATAAAATTGGGGCTAGCCAAATTGCTTTAAGATTTTTTTATACTCCTATGCCATCAAAATTACTTAAAATTAATTTTAAGGGCTGATCGAATGTCAATTTGGAAATCAGATCCAGATATAACAATTTCGAAAATAAAATAATTTAAAAAAAAATTGAAATGAAAATTGCCTCCAAAAGTTTCTCTTCCAGATTTATTCCTGATGCAATTCTATTACCAACGAATCTCTAACTTATGTTAGTGGTTGATCAAACGAAATTTTGTGATGAGGTCCAAAGAAAACATTTTCTAAAATAAAAAAATTCCTAAAAACTTTATTAATTAAAACTCAGCCTCGCTAAATTGCTTCCAGATTTTTCTGATACTCCTATACCATCAAAATGACTTAAAATTAATTTTAAGGGCTGATCAAATGTCAATTTGGAAAGGAGATCCAGATATAACAACTTCGAAAATGGAATAATTTAAAAGAAAGATTGGAATAAAAATTCCGGCCTAAAATCTCTCTTCTAGATTTATTCCTGATACAATCCTATCACCAACGTGTCTCTAACTTATTTTAGTGGATGATCAAACCAAATTTTGATTTGAGGTCCAGAGAAAACATTTTCTGAAATAAAAAATTCCTAACAAATTCATTAATTAAAATTCGAGCTAGTTAAATTGATTTGATATTTCTTTTTGATAATTATATACCATCAAAATTATTTAAAATTAATTTTAGGAGCTGATCAAATGTCAATTTGGAAATGAGATCCAGATATATTAATTTCGAATCACATTAGTTTAAGACTCTATAAAAGTTATAAAGCTAATCCGCTCGCTCGTAATCTAAGAGGTAATGCTGACGCTGCGTACCAAGTGCAAGGCTAGAACGAGTCAACTTACGAATGAGGAAATTAACGATTTATAAAATAATTCTAATTAAAATTGTTTCCTGACGAAATTATGCTTTCTTATTTTTTCACAAGCATATAACTTAACTACTGCTAATGAAAAAATGAATAAGCGTGAATTATGTACAGCCAGAAGGAAGCAAAGCACGACAATGATCAACATATTCGTATGCACGAGAGCACAACGATTACTCTCTCTTTCTCGCCCACGCCTGAACATAGCGCTATCCTCCAGGCTTCACACGCGGTCTTGCCTCCTTTCCTTCCCCCACATATTCTTACATGCAACCAAGCTATGCACGCTGATCACGACTATAGTTCATTGTACTTGAACCACTCTACTCTTTTCTTCTCTCCGTCTTCCACCCTCTTTGTAAATAAGTCTGTCCTTTAACAACATACATTGACTGCTGTACAGGCTGACAGCCTGAGCACGTGACGAGATTCAAAACAATACCATGCCTTCACGCAGCAAAAGAGCAAATGCTAAATGCCTAGTTCGATCAGTCAAGGGTCGGAAGTAATAGATACCCAATATTGAGTTGAAAATTCCGACCTGCATCGATTTCGGTGCAAATTGAAATTCTAAATTATTCTTTGAGATACGAAAGATGTTAAAGCACTTTACTAATATAAAGTGCTGACGAGCCTTCCACTTCGTAAATACAATACCTAAGCAAGGCTTAGTTCGTTCACGAGACTATACTTTTCTTGGGCCGGGATCGGTAGTGCTTTGATTTCGTGTCCTATCCCGCCTGCTTAAAACAAAATTAGAAGTTTGGAAATTATTACTTCCTTATCGTGAAACGTGAGTCAGTGGCAGAAGTAACAAGACAGAGTAATAATCTCTGTAAGCGTAGATTTTATTCTATGAATTCTAGACTCATTGTCTCCTGTCCTATCTCGCCTACTCAAAACAAAATTAGAAGTTTAGAAATTATTACTTCCTTATCGTGAAATGTGAGTCAGTGGCAGTAGTAACGAGATGGAGTAATAATCTTTGAAGGCGTAGATGAATTCTATATTCATTGTATATTATTTATAAAAGAAACTCTGGGAAAGTGACAGGTGTTCGCGTGTATTGTGTAAGTTGTATCAAACCGATTTTGTACCTTCTTTTTCAGTTATGTGACACGTTCCACCCATTCTAGGCCTACTCTTGCTGTTGACCCAATTCAGCTACGCTATTAGTAACTTTTGTTACTAGCCAACCGAAAGAAATTCGAAAATTCTCACTTTTGATGAATACACTATTTATCATTTGCAATAATGGCAGCAATGCCTCAACTTGAATAATCAGATAAATATTTTGGAAGAAGAGTAGTCCCAAATTGAATAAAAAACCCACGCGTTAATTTGCTAGGGGACCTCGCTTAAATTATCTCGGTATTTTCAATTGGACAATTTTCCGCTTTTACCAGAATGTTGAAACTCGTTTCAAGGACTCTTCTGATTATTCTTCGAATTGTGACTGATATCCCTCAAAGTTACGCACACTAATAAGGCTTGAATCACATACTCACGCGTTAATTTGCTAGAGTATTACCAAATCAAATCAAAAACCCACGCGTGAATTTGCTACGGGACCTCGCTTTAATTAGCTCAGTATTTTTTATTTGGCCATGTTACGCTGATTCAGCGAAAAATTGGACGTTTGGTTTAAGAACTATGCTTAAGCGGACTGCCATAACTGATACACACAGGGTGGTCATAGTTATGATATGGCCTGAAAATTCCTAAACTTTCGGGTAGCGCTGAACCCAGGAAAAGGCCAGGGTATCGCTCTGGAAAGAACCTTCGACGAAAATTGAGGCAAAACATTACCGTAGTGAACACCGAAGGTTATGAACCCAAATCGGTTGTTTTTGTAACCCCTAAGATCCCCACGGAAATTCTAGAGCTTCAGGAACTTGAGACTCAGAAGTTTACTAGCCACGACGAATTTTCGTCCTTTTTCAAGGGATTATTGAACCAGGCGGAAGCCCGAAGTAGGCTCTCCAACCAAACTCAGCCGAAAAACCTCCAAAAATTTCCCCGATAATTCCAAAGGCCAATAATCTCTTGGGAGGCATTGAGACTAAGGGTCTGAATTCAACCAAGTGAAGGAGAACCCTAAGCACTTAGCAGAATTCTACCATTGTTTTGCTCTTTCAAACAGAGTTTCAAAATCTTAAATAAACAATAATATACTGGTACCGTAAAGTCTGAATTAAAAATAATTTTCTTTTCCGACTCGGTAACAGTGATCCCAGATCTGAAACGAGATGTTATCCAATACTATGATAGAGCTATGTTCGTGTGAATATAGTAGGAGACGGTATAAATGATTGGGTTGCGCGCGCAACCCATTTCTCCTCTTCTGAATTTGAAAACTCGAACGTGCACGATTGCCGGTCGGAACAATTCGGCGGTTCTATTTATATCTCTATCTGCTTTAAAATAGAATTAAGAGATTGGGATTTCAATATTTCCAGATTTCGATGCTGGCGATTCTCGTGATTTGAATACTTCGCGTGCCTCTTTATATGCGCATATTTTGAGGTTACATAATTTCAAGTATTAAATATAAATGATATAAATATTAATACTATTATAAATATAAATATATCGAGGCGTCCTAACGGTAGGGTGCCAACGCACGCGACACGACTAGACGGTACTCAACCAAAAATAAAAACAATAAAAAACTAACCGAGAAGTTAGCGCTAGAAAGTCTTGCTCGCGTAATTGAAAAAGATGAGGCTAGAAGTTGGCCAAAACTAAAAGGTGCTCACTCGCCTCATCAATTCATGAAAGTTCAATCTCGGGCGAGCAAAGCATGAAGGTTGCCAATTCTCGCGTTTAGTTTATAAGCGAGAAGTGGCACCTTCATGCTTTGCTCGCCCGAGATAGCACTTTAATGTTTTGTTGGAGCGAGCGAGCATCTTCTACTTTTGGCCAACTTCTAGCCTCATCTTATTCAATTCCGCGATCTAAAACTTTCTAGTTCTTACTTCTTGGTTAGCTTTTTATTGTTTCTATTTTTGGTTAAATATCATCTAGTCGATCGCGTGCGTTGGCATCCTATCGTTAGGACGCCTCGATATACATATGTTATTAATAATTATATTATAATTATGTTATATTATAATAGTCTTATTTATATCTTGATCCGCATTTGAAATAAATTAAAGAAATTGGCGATTCTAATGATATTTGAATATTTCGCACAATTTAAAAATAAAAATATGTATCAAATATCAGAATATTAATACCGTAATTAATATTTTGTTGTATATTATATTGTGTTCATTATACTGTATACTTTATATTGTGTATATTATTGTACGTGATGAAAATAAATTATATAATTAGGTACGTCATATTATAATTATATATAGAATATAATACAATTTATTGTCTTCATTGTATACAGTTACAAGTTTTTACTATATTCTTTTGCTCTATTAAAGTTTTAAATAAAACGAAGCTACATATTTCCTCTCTTAAAATTTTTACCTGAACAGATAATAATTAAATCATTAAATCATTATATATTTCTGTGTCTATATTACAGTTCCTTTTGTCCTTCGGCTATATTTCTCCTCTATGTCACTATTTTATTCGATATTATAATTATTTCAATATTAATATTAATTAGCTGTAAATGATTGTGCTGGAGCTGTTAAGCGTTTGATTTATCTATTAAACCAAAAAAGTTTGAAAATAGCCTCCGGACTTTCGAAATTATAAAATTTGTTTATGGGAATCATTTGAAATTAAACAATAACAAACTATAGCTTCCTGGAATTTGGTTATATTATACTTTTTTCATGACTACTTGGGACTTCGATTTTTAAGATTTAAAATTGCTAGCAATTTTAAAAACTGTTAATGCAAAATTTTGTACTTGTTAGTACTTATAATTTGTAATTGTTCTATTTTAAATGATTCTCATAAATAAATTTTCTAACTTTGAAAGGATATCTAAATTTTTTCGGTTTAATAGATAAATTCAACTTCCAACGCTTAAAACTCTAGCACAATCATTTACTGCTAATTAATATTAATGTTAGTATCAATAGTCTTTTTAAAAAATCTCTGATCTAATTCAGAAATACATACAATTAATTTAAAAAATTTCCTGTTGCAATTCAAAATTCAAGGTGAAATTAGAAAATACAAACTTTTAAATCTGAAAATGATTTATTTGAGGTGGAAATCTTTTAACTTTTTAACTGTTAAAACTAAAGCTTGACAAATTTTTAATTCAGAAATATTTCATTCAAACGCTCAATAACACAGCCGTTATCAAAAATCACCTATCACGTCATGGTTGAGCCATAACCTCAAAAAATGACGAAAAATCATGCACTGAGGCAAATAAATTTCAAAATAATGCCAGTGATGCAAATTTTCACTTCAAAAACATGTCGACAACTGTGAAGAATCAACCCTTGTCTGATATCAACTTATTTAAGATAACCTTAGCCAACAGAACCTGACCTCACCTAACCTGAATTAACAGAAATTTATTGAACTACACGTAAAGCTCTGGAAGCATATTTTTGCAGTAGCAAATGTGTGCTACATCGAATGGGTCAACTCAAGCCTAACCTAGAAATAAATATAACCCAGCCTAGCCTAACCAAACCTCACGAAACACAATTAAACTGATTGTGTTGTCCCGTTGTGTTTGTGGTACCGTTAGAATCAGCTTGGGCTTAACCAGCAAAGATGTCAAACCTATCCTAACCTAAAAAAACCTGATCTAACCTAACCTAACTTAACTTCATGTAACACAATTAAACTCATTGTGTTGCCCCGTTGTGTTTGCGATACCGTTTCATTCAGCTTCGGCTTAACCTACATAGAGGTTTAACCTATCCTAACCTAACAAAACCTGACCTAACCTAACCTAGCCGAATGAAATTCAACCACACGTGTAGCTATGTAAGCGTACGGTTCTCAGTCTTAAATGTGTGCTATATTTAATAGGTTAACGCGATCTTAACCTACAAATGAATCTAACTTAACGTGACAATGTTTGTATCAATTAAAATGTAGAACTATAACTTAAACATGCAAATGAATAAGAGTTTTATTCAAAAATTTTTTCTCTCTGCTTTTCTTAAACTTAAAGGATATATTTATACTATCTTTCGTGTTTACATTTTATCTTGCTTTTTATCGTAATTGAATTGATTTATAGACCTACTTCAGTCTATTTTCTGCCTGCTATAACGTGTCCTTTTTTTCATTTACAGGTTAAGATCGAGTTAACCTATTAAATATAGCACACATTTAACACTGAGAACCGTACGCTTACATAGCTACACGTGTGGTTGAATTTCATTCGGCTAGGTTAGGTTAGGTCAGGTTTTGTTAGGTTAGGATAGGTTAAACCTCTATGTAGGTTAAGCCGAAGCTGAATGAAACGGTACCGCAAACACAACGGGACAACACAATGAGTTTAATTGTATTACGTGAAGTTAATTTAGGTTAGGTTAGGTTAGTTCAGGTTTTTTTAGGTTAGGATAGGTTTGACCTCTTTGCAGGTTAAGTCCAAGCTGATACAAACGGTACCGCAAACACACCGGGACAACAAGATCAGTTTAATTGTGTTTCGTGAGGTTAGGTTAGGCTAGGTTATATTTATTTCTAGGTTAGGCTCGAGTTGACCCATTCGATGTAGCAAACATTTGCTGCTGGGAAAATATGCTTCCAGAGCTTTACGTGTAGTTTAATAAATTTCTGTTAATTCAGATTAGGTGAGGTCAGGTTCTGTTGGGTAAAGTTATGTTAAATAAGTTGATATAAGGCAAGGGTTGATCCTTCACAGTTGTCGACATGTTTTTGAACTGAAAATTTGCATCACTGGCATTATTTTGAAATTTATTTGCCTCAGTGCATGATTTTTCGTAATTTTTGAGGTTATGGCTCAACCATGAAGTGATGGGTGATTTTTGATACCGAATTTGAATTCAGCGCCCCAAAATCCATAGGAATACGTCTGTCTTGTTACCAGATCCGCACACTTATTTTTTTTTGTGTGGCTGTGTAATTCATACGTATAAAATACAAGCTTTTAACACCTTTTAATTTTACCATTTTTTTAATCAAATTATGCTAAAATACGAAATTACCGATTTCAAATTTTTATGACTTTAACATTTTAGAGATTTCTGGTTAAAAAATATAAATTACGCTATTATTTTTAAGGTTCAAAATCATTATACTTCAAGAAAATTTCAGTTCTTAACAATAAAAATTGAACGATTAAACCAATTTTTTAACCCATAACTTTTTAAAATAAAATTTTAATTATTTTTATTTTAAGTTGTACCAGATTAATATTTTTGCATTGGTATTTATAGACAAAAATTTGAGTTTACCAATTTTAAATATTAGAAATTCACTTACTATCAAAATAATTGAATTTCTAACTAAAAAAAAATAAAAACAAATTTCCAATGAAATAGTTGCATTTTCAATCAGAAACGGAATAGTTCAAAGACTTCTGGTTAAAAAATATAAACCAAAGCTATTATTTTTTTTCAGTTGAAAATTATATTGTTTTGTTAGGCAGTTCGATTTTTAAGACTGTCAATTCTTCAATAAAACTTTTGAGTTTGGATTTAAAAATAATAATGTAAAAATTAATAATATAAAGCGACTTAAAACAAAAGAATTCAATTTATAATTCAAAAAGTTTCCAATTAAAAATAATTGTAATTAATCAAGTTTTATTGATCAAAATGATTTAGTCCTTAACATTTAAAAATGTATTGATTTATTCTTCAATTCAAACCATTAAAAATAATAGCTTTGGTTTATATTTTTTAACCAGAAGTCTTTGAACTATTTTGTTTAAAAACACTTTACACTGTTTTGTAAAAACATCATCTTTTTGGCTTTGAAATTAAAGAATTAAAAAAATATATTTATTTACTGAAAAATCAAGTATTGTGTAAAATTTAGATATTTTTGAATGAGTGTAACAGTTTTTAATTAAAAATTTAAACTTTTTTTTTGTTGAAGATTCATCATTTTAGTTGAAAATGTAACTATTTGTTTGAAAATCAAAGTTTTTTTTTTAATTATTTTTTTGGCTTAGAATTCAATTTAAAAAATTCCAGTTTTTGGCTGAAGATGATTAATTTCAGTTACTATATATTCACAAGGACATAGCCCTGTCATAGTATTGGACCACATCTCACTTCAGATCTGGGATCACTGCTCGGTAAGCTTCCAGCTCCAAGAGTGTATGTGAGACGTAGGCTCCGTTGCTCATGTCGAAGATTTAAGCGCACCATTATTTATTTCACAGATGAGAAATACAGAAAAGTCGAACCGAAATCATTTAACCTTGATCCGGATTTGATCCTGATAGTAAAGTGGTACCGTAAAGTCTGAATCAAAAACCCTTTTCCATTCTGACTCGGTAAGCTTTCAGCTCGATAGGTGTATGTGAGACGTAGGCTCCGTTGCTCATTTTTAAGAGAAGAAGCACCACTATTTCCTTCACGGACGACCCCGTAAATGGAAAAGGGGTCCAGGTTAAGGGTACTTAATTTCGGCCCAGATTTTCCGAATTTTCCGATTCTATGGTTCAGAACATAGAACCCCAGTTTAACGACGCAGTACTTTGCACCCCACCATTATTTAAATTTAAATGGGATATGTGCCTAACCGTGGCTTATCTTCCCAAGGGAATCATGGTACTGTAAGGTTTGACTTGAAAATCATTTTATTTTCCAACTCAGTAAGCTTCTAGCTCCATGAGTGTATGTGAGACGTAGGCTCCGTTGCTCATTTCGAAGATTCAAGCGCACCATTATTTCTTACATAGATGAGAAACACTGAAAAGTGGAACTAAAATAATTTAACCTTAATCTGGATTTGATCCTGATAGAAAAGTGGTACCGTGAAGTCTGAATCGAAAATCCATTTACATTCTGACTTGGTAAGCTTTCAGCTCGGTGAGTGTAAGTGAGACGTAGGCTCCGTTGCTCACTTTGAAGAGAAGGCGCACCACTATCTCCTTCTCGGACAACCCCGCAAATGAACAAGGGGGTCCAGGTTAAGGTTACTTAATTTCTGCCCGGACCTTCCGAGATTGCCGATTCTGTGGCTTAAAACATAGAAACACAGTTCAAAATCCCTCTTGATTAATTATCGTCGCGAAGTACGCAATTGAAGAAGTGAAAGTTTGGAAATATGTCCGATACACCCTCCAAAAGTAGAAGGTTCTTCGCCACCTCTTCCCAAGAGAGGAAGGAGGGGCAAGAGAAAACGCCAGTATCCTGCTGAAGCTCGTAGGTCCGTCATCCACCATAATCTTGTCTTCCCGAAGAAAAGGGTAGTCTCCGTATGCGTAGTACGCTCAACGGTTCGATTTGCGAATCCTGCACCCGAAGTGGCCCTTCCAAACCCAAACGCGCAATCGAAAATCTCGAAGAAGTTACACCAACTGCAGGCCTTGTGAAAGTCGACCTTTGAAACCACGGCCGTTCAGATCATGACACGATTATCCTAGGCCCAGAGGTCGAAATTCTGGACTAAGGATCCCTGTGCCAGCTTAAAGATACCAAGTGAGGCTACCAGAATGAGAATTCCGGTGTGGCGAAATTTCGCCACCCTTACCCTAAAACTTGAAAAGAGATAATTTAAAATAATATATTTTAGGCCTATCGATTTTTCAAATTTTAAATCACTCATACCGAACAAATGGGGAAAATTAAGTATTTCAAAACATCTCATTTTAAATTTGGAATGTGTATGCATTATTCAGGAATTCTATTTTTCTTTTTAATAATTATCACAGTTTACACTTTAAAGCATATACATGGAGAAACTTGTATATGTGAGGTTAATGGTATTTAAAATTGTAATTTTGACCATTCTAAATTGGATGAATGAAAACGTAATTAATGCTTTAGAGTAATAAGCACTAAAACATGATAAGTCGATGATAAAATTTTTTAAATTAAAAACTCACAATTCCAATCATGAAATCCAAATTTGGAATGAGTCGATATTTCCACTCTTTATATTGAAGAAAACAATTTTCAAGTACGGAAAACTCGCTACCACGGCAAGAAGCCCTTACACAATAGTTGGGTTTACTAAAAAAACAACGTGATCCTTTAGACCGAGACGAGCGTGTATATCGAGCGTGACCTATCGATGGTAAGGATTGATTATCGGAAAGCTTTCGATTCGACCTCCCATAGACTTATCATCTCTCTTTTGGAAATCTTAAAGGTTCATCCGCAAATAGTTAGGTGCATAGAGGGATTGATGCCGCTTTGGAAAACCAGATTTACTATCTCATCTGGAAAAAATCGTGTGACAACTAACAAGGTTACCTTTCAGATAGGTGTCTTTCAGGGCGACACCATGAGACCACTCCTCTTTTTCCTTACATTATTGCCACTATCTCTATCACTTCGCCATTCTGACGAGTACTTGTGCGGCAAACCTGCAGATCGAAAGTACAAGGTCACTCATGTATTTTACATGGACGATCTTAAGATCTATGCTAAAAACAAAGAGCAACTACATCTAGCTCTAGGGATTGTCGAACGATATACTAAGGAAATTGGAATGGAATTTGGGTTAGACAAAAGCGCCAAGGTTTATTTGAAGCGAGGAAAACTTAATGACATCCCTGAAGATCCTGAGCTCGTTGTTAGAAGCGCTATACGACACCTTTGCGCTGGAGAGACTTACACATACCTGGGCCTGCCACAGAGCCGCATTCAGGATATGACATCTATAAAGGATACTCTCCGAAGCAGATACGAACGTCTCATCCGACAGATTTGCTCTTCCGAACTGTCGGCGAGGAACAAAGTATCTGCAACGAACATGCTTGCTGTCCCGGTAGTACTCTATTAATTTGGAGTAGTTCCATGGACGAAGAACGAGCTCAGATCCCTTGATATCGGGACAAGAAAAGTTATGCACATGAACAAAAGCATGCATCTTAAGTCTTCCGTTCCACGACTGTACATCTCACGCCGTCAAGGTGGTCACGGAATATTGAGTCTTAAATGTCTTCAAAAAAGGATTATTCTGGGTACAGCACATAGAGTTGCAAATGGAAGAGACCCTCTTCTTAAAATGGTCAGGAATCACGAAGAAGTAGGCAAAGGAGCGTTTCTGTATAAAGCAGCGGAGGAGGCTGCTGAAACACTCGGACTTGACTTCAGTATTAGGGGTGAGCAAAATGCATCAAATCTTATCTACCTCGAGTACTCACTCCTGAAAGTCCGGATTAAGAAAGCACAAGAGAAAAACTTTCGTGAACAGCTCCGCGATAAGAGGATGGTACGGAGGGTTTCATTTTTGCATGCCAAGACGGTGTCATTTCCACCTTAACATACCGTCGCCACATTTTGAGCCAAGACATTCCTGATGATAGCTCCAGGGCGTGCCATGCACACCCCGAGCATCTAGCTCACATGCTATCTAGTTGTCCAACTCACGCGGGAACGACCTACATTCAAAGGCACAATGCGGCACTAAGAGTGCTTTATTACCATCTCTGTCACTCCTACGGCATTAACCTTAATATCACTCCTCTGAATGCTCCTAGGGAAATCGAGTCAATTGTCGAGAATGGGAAGTGCCGCATATACTAGAACTTTATATTCTCGACAATTATTTCTGTTGCTCAGTCGAGGCCTGACATGGTTCTTCTTGACTTCGAGAAGCGAACCATGTTCGTTATCGAATTTTCGGCACCAGCTGACAAAAACATCATAACCTAATGGCCTAAAAAGCATCCCTGCGTGTCAAGAATATGCTAAAACACTTGCTGGAAAATGCAGAAGGCGGTAGTCCTTGGGTCGCTCCGTGATCTTAGGGTGCATGAGGCTTTTGCTAAATCGTCGTATTGATTCCTTTACAGACTGTATCCACCTATCTCACGGTCGTGAGACGTAGTTGTGGCTGAAATTTTACCGCGATTTCGCTGTGAGCGGGTGCAATTTTCCAGATTAACACCCGCTCCCGGCGAAATCCTGCGATTGTCCTTATGACAAATTTTTTATTATATATATATATATATCTAACCCCCCCCCCCCACCAAATTACCCTCTTGAAATAAAGCTTCTGCTCTTCAACGATGAAACCCCCAGATAAGCTAAGAATAGGTTAAAGTCAGTTTCAAAGTTTCATCCGACTATCGAAAAATTCACCACCCTACAAAACAATATTAAGGATCCCTGTGTCGAGTTAAGGAGACAGAGTAAGACTATCAGAATAAAAATTCCGGTGTGGCGAACCTTCACCACCCTTACTCTCAACAAAACAGAGAGAATAAGAATTCTCGGCATACATATAAATATCTTTCATAAAAATGCAATTTACTTTAGAAATGATAAGTGAATGACAAAGGGCTACCGGAACTTATAAAATAACCCTCCTAGAAATAATCAATTGAGATTAATAAGAAACGATAGAAATAATATCTCAATAGTTTCGACTCGTGTTTCTTTATTGTGCCATAACTATTGACAGCGATTAAGCAATTTTTATTGCCAATTGTTTTCAATTGGGAAATGGAATTTGGCACGTGATGGCAGCACTTTCATATGGCGGAAATTATTTAGAAACAATTATTCACGTTTTTGGATAAGGTAATGTAAAATCACCTAATACTAAAACCATAATCAATTTTAAAGTTCATAATATCAAATTCTTCAATGTTAAAAGCTTAGAAAATTGTTAAGTGGACTTAAATGATTGATTACACTACTATATCTAACAGACTTATAAAGAAAATCACAATTACCGTCTGTTAACACCAATGCAAAGAACGTTTCCCCTTCAGTGGCGTAAGTTTTTTTCAACTTTCTATTAAAAATTAAAAATTACCTTTTATTTTTTTTTTTTCGAAAAATTCAATTTTGAAGGTTTATAATTTTTTTAAATTTCCATTTTTAAAGGTAAAAATGAAAACAACCTAAAATTAATTTTTTTTATCTTAGACAACATTTTGGTATAAACTTTAATTTTTAAAAACAAAAATTCAAAATTCTACTATTAAGCAGCTTTGACTACACAGAAAAAAAAATTTTGCGTTAAATCAAGTAGGCTAATTTACTTGGCTGATATTTCTTGAAAGAAGCAAGTATTTTCTTTTTAAAAGGAACCGATTTTCTTGAATCAAGAAAATAATAGAATCAGAACAACTATTTGAATCAAAAATAAATTTAATCCAAGCAAAAGCTATTGAGTTAATTTGTTCCATTATGCTTATTTGCGTAAAGCTACTAAAACTTTAAAAAAATATTTCTTGATCCAAGTAAATTCATATATTTATTTTGGCTACTATTTTAATTAGAACAATTTTCATGTTCTTGAAGCGATAAAATGAATGTATTCATCGAAGAAATAATTACTCTTAGAATAATTCTTCAATATTTTCCTTCAAATAATTATTAATTTGAAACGAATATCAGATTTACTTCGTAGATATACCTATGTTATCAAGATAGAATTGCATCAGTTTTTTTCAACATAAAAATTGTAGACTTGATACAATAAACATCCCACACATACTATGGAAATAAATACATTAGTCTCAATTAATTTACTTCTTACTGCATAAGTATCTTATTAAATATAATAATCGACAAGCTTACACGGTATGAAGTTGATTCCCTTCCCCGCTAATACATTCTATTCTCAGCATGAAGTTG
Source organism: Belonocnema kinseyi (assembly GCF_010883055.1). Classification (NCBI taxonomy): domain Eukaryota; kingdom Metazoa; phylum Arthropoda; class Insecta; order Hymenoptera; family Cynipidae; genus Belonocnema; species Belonocnema kinseyi. Next base: position 119,628,294 of record NC_046662.1, read on the forward strand.
GTTCGTAGTGGAAACTTTTTTGCATTATCTTATTTTGAGATAAAAGTATTTTGAAATTCAATAATATTTATAAATTCAAAATATTGGTACTGCGTCTATAATTTTTTATCTCGATGATTATTTGAATTTACTAATCTACTTAAAATTAAACCATTTCGAATTTCTTTTAGCCGTGAAACATTTTTGTGAATCGGAAAATTACTGAAATTTTTTGTCCCGATTGAGACGGCCACCCTGAAATTATTTTCGTAGCAAAAAACATCCAAAAAATTTATTTTTCCCTAATGAAAAACTAATCGCTTTATTAGGTACAAACTTTTTTTCACGATTTTCAATTTTATGTTCTTACTTGCTATCTGAAATAGTTAATGTCTTGTTTTATTTTGTATTTATATTGGCAATGAAATGCTTCCTGTGTACTGCAGCGTGCATTTAATATTGCTATTTTAAATAATTAAGTATAGATTTCTATTTGTTTTTAAATTAGCAAAATTAAGTTCTTCAACCAATAAAATTCAATGATCATAGAAAATTTCATTTCAACTTGTCATTAATGTCTTGGAAGTAAACTATGTTCCGCACTTGATTACAGCTCTATATGAAGTAATACAATATAATTTTAGAATAATAAAATGCGATATTCTATCTAAGAATAATTCTCTCAGATTAAAATAATAGACTCTTGTTCTAAACATACGGTACCAAATATTTATCTATTTGGAATACATTAATATTCTATCGTCCCCATTCGTACCTGCGATCGACTTGAATCAAGGAAAAATGACTTGATTCAAGAAAAATTTTGTTTTCAGTGTATACAAAAATTGAATGTAACTGAAAGTAGTATCAAATTGAAAAGTACCTTCATTCAAAAGCGCTAATGCAATTTCGATTCCTTTGAATTCTAAGTGACCATATTTTAAGGTTTATAATTCCTTTCATTTTCGAAATTTTATTCTTGAATAATTTGATTTACAGATTCTGAATTTGAAAAAAATCTTCGAATTTGAACGCTTTGAATTTATTTTTGACCACTTATTTTTTATAATCATTAATACCTTTTGTTTAATACAATTAATGTCTGTTTGTGAACAATTATCTGCAATTGCTTAGTTCCAAATAGTTCCTTCGTATTTGCGATGCTCATTCATAGAATGTCTATATATTACTCTAATTTGAAAAGCTTGGAATTTAAATTTATTCTGTTACCTTTTTTTTAAGTTTTAAAAGGACGATCTGAATACAATTTTTGAATTATCAATCTGCAATTATTCGTCTGGAAAAATTTTCCATTATTGAACTATCAATGTTTTTAATTTGACATACCTAACAAAGCTATAACACTTTTTAGAAATTTTAACCGCTCACAATAGTTTATTTCGCAATAAATGCAGAAAATAAGCAAAAAGGGTAATAAAGCGTAAAAAATATTGCAGATCTTCGCCTGAGGCTGTAAGAAATTTTTGGGCATCAAGATGAAGACTTTTAAAAAAAGAGAGATAAAAATTACGACAGCTTGAGTGCAATCGATCAATTGTTACGAATTTCGGGCTTGTCGAAACCTTTTGTAATGCAACCAGTATTCGGCTTTCGCTTCTCGCAAAATCTTTTTATAACCGATATATGTATTCAAATATACGAAATTTCATTGGTCGTTTCAATCGAGGAAGGGAATTTCCGGTCATTTCTTGTATTTTTTCCCGGTTCGCAAATATTTTTCACGCCCAATGAAATTTTAAAAAATCAAACTATATTCTAAACATTTTGCCATGTAAAGTAATAAACAATGAACAACAAATTAAAGCATTCAAAGTTAAAAACTTGAATTCTAAACTTTTCAAATTCAAGTTTAAAAGTTTTTAGTTCAAAAATTGTGTATTCGAATAAACTGCAAATTTTGGAACTTTCATAAATTATAGAGCTCAAAGATTCAGATTAAGTTCCAAAAATATAAATCCATTCAACGTTTTCAATAGTCTAGATAATAGAGTCAAGCAATAAGGTTTTAAAATTTTTTCAAAATTATATTATTTTAAGTAATTTGTAGCTAGAAACATTAAAAATTTTAAAATAATTTCTTTTTACTTAACAGTTCTTAAATTAGAAGTTAAATTATTTTTATTTTTAATATTCCAGGCATCCTTTAAAAGTCTTAAAATTTTATCTCAAAATCTTGAGAAATCTAGATGTAGTTTAAAATTTTTCGATATTGAAAATAATTTTTTTGAATTTTGTTTTTCAGAACTTTCAAATATGTTTAAAAATAAACTAAATTTTTATATAATTTTTATAAGGACCTGCAAATGAAGCATTTTTAATTTAAATTTATAAATAAGAAGAGTTCAATATTTATTTATGCGTCAAAATTTAACGATTTCACTTATAAATTAAACACCTTTTTTCTAATAGAACAAGTAAGATCGTAACGCTGAAAGTTAAAAAATTCTTCGAAAATCTAAAGATGCAAAATCAAGGATGTCTAACAATTAAGTTTTAAGTTGTTTTCTTTTAAACATTTGGTTTCAATTAACTTGTCTTAAATAAATAGTGAAATATTACTAAATATTAAATACTTACTCTTTTTCTACATTAAGAAATTTCAAATTAAATGGGATAAAACTTAAATGATTTAGACACACAAATCAAATTACTCATAAACCCATTAAATATGATAATAATAATAATATAAAGGAAGACCTGAAAGTCTAAATTAGAAATAAATTATGAAATATCTTTTCATTTAAAAATAAAATTATCGGGATAAATTATATATAAATTAGGTCCGGGAAGCTGGAATTACAACATTGTCATATTGGCGTGGGCACTATGCCATAATTTAGTAGGTCCCAGAAGCTGGAATTACAACATTGTCATATCGACGTGGGCACTATGCCATAATTTAGTGATTATTTAGTGCTAATTTATGCTGCAGAAAAAAATTTTTGTGCCCGTTAATTTTGGCCAAAAACATGTAATAATACTAGCTTCAGCTGAAGCCACAACTCCGGTATGCGAAACTTGGAAATTATTAGTGGTATTAAATTCTCGTTTGCGAAGAAATTTAATGCTAATTTAGTGCTCTGGATTTGTGCTATTCAAAAAATCCGGGCACTTTTTTCACCAAAAACGTGTAGTCATGCTAGCTTCAGGTGACTCTGGGATGCGAAACTCAGAAACTATTAATGATATCAAAATCTGCTCTGGGCAGGAATTTAGTGCTAATTAAGTGCGGATATATTCTGCAAAAGCCTGAATTTTGTGCCCGGTAATTTTGAACAAAAACAT
>NC_046662.1:119631678-119648548 GCF_010883055.1 Belonocnema kinseyi
ACAAATTAATTTTGTGCCAGGTAATTTTGATCAAAAACGTGTAGTAATGCTAGCTTCAGGTGACTCTGGTATGCGAAACTCGGAATCTATTAGTGATATCAAGTGATGCTTTGCGCAAGAATTTAGTGCTGATTAAGTGCTAAAATATTCTCAAAAAAACTAAATTTTGTGCCCGGTAATTTTGATTAAAAACATGTAGTAATGCTGGCTTCAGGTGACCCTGCTATGTGAAACTTGGAAACAATTAGTGATATCAAAATCTGCTTTGGGCAGGAATTTAGCGCTAATTAAGTGGGGATATATTCTGCAAAAACTAAATTTCGTGCCTGTAATTTTGATAAAAAACATGTAGTAATGCTGACTTCAAGTGACTCTGCTATGTGAAACTCGGAAACTATTAGTGATGTCAAGATCTGCTTTGCTTATGAATTTAGTCGTAATTAAGTGGTAATATATTCTGCAAAAAATAAATTTTGTGCCCGGTAATTTTGATCAAAAACGTGTAGTAATGCTAGCTTCAGGTGACTCTGGTATGCGAAACTCGGAACCTATTAGTGGTATCAAGTGATGCTTTGCGCTGGAATTTAGTGTTAATTAACGCATAATATATTCTGCAAAAAAATTAATTTTGTGTCCGGTAATTTTGATCAAAAACGTGTAGTAATGCTAGCTTCAGGTGACTCTGGTATGCGAAACTCGAAAACAATTAGTGATGTCAAAATCTGCTTTGGGCCGGAATTTAGTGCTAATTAAGTGGGGGTATATTCTGCAAAAACTAAATTTCGTGCCTGTAATATTGATAAAAAACATGTAGTAATGCTGACTTCAGGTGAATCTGCTATGTGAAACTCGGAAACTATTAGTGATGTCAAGATCTGCTTTGCTTATGAATTTAGTCCTAATTAAGTGGTAATATATTCTGCAAAAAATCAATTTTGTGCCTGGTAATTTTGATCAAAAACGTGTAGTAATGCTAGCTTCAGGTGACTCTGGTATGCGAAACTCGGAACCTATTAGTGGTATCAAGTGATGCTTTGCGCAGGAATTTAGTGCAAATTAAGTGCGGATATATTCTGCAAAAACTAAATTTTGTGTCTGGTAATTTTGATAAAAAATCATGTAATAATGCTGACTTAAGGTGACTCTGCTATGTGAAACTCGGAAACTATCAGTGATGTCAAGATCTGCTTTGCTTATGAATTTAGTGTTAATTAAGTCATAATATATTGTGCAAAAAAATTAATTTTGTGCCTGGTAATTTTGATTTTAAAAAAACGTAGTAATGCTGACTTCAGGTGACTCAGCTATGTGAAACTCGGAAACTGTTAGTGATGTCAAGATCTGCTTTGCTTATGAATTTAGTGTTAATTAGGTCATAATATATTCTGCAAAAGAATAAATTTTGTGCCTTATTTTAGTGGTTGATGAAATCAAATATAGAGATGAAGTCCAAAGAAAACACTTTCTAAATTTAAAAAATGCATCTTAAACTTTATTAATTAAAATTCGGGCTAGCAAAACTGCTTCGAAATTTTTTATTTGATAATCCTGCAGCATCAAAATTACCGACGAGTCTTTGATTTATTTTAGTGGATGATCAAACCAAATTTTGAGATGAGGTCCAGGGAAGACATTTTCTAAAATAAAAAATTTTAAAAAACTTTATTAATTAAAATTCGGGCTAGTTAAACTGCTTCAAGATTTCTTTTTGATAATCCTATACCATCAAAATTATTAAAAATTAAATTTAGGGGCTGCTCAAATGTCAATTTGGAAATCAGTTCCAGATATAGCAATTTCTAAAATAGAATAGTTTTTAAAACGATTGGAATAAAAATTCCGGCCTGAAATTTCTCTTCCAGATTTATTCCTGATACAATCCTAACACCAACGAGTCTCTAACTTATTTTAGTGCTTGATGAAACCAAATATAGAGATGAAGTCCAAAGAAAACACTTTCTAAAATAAAAAAACTCCTAAAAACTTTATGAATTAAAATTCGGGCTAGTTAAATTGCTTCGAGATTTCTTTTTGATAATACCATACCATCAAAATTATCTAAATTAATTTTAGGAGCTGATCAAATGTCAATTTGGAAATCAGATCCAGATATAACAATTTCGGGAACAGAATAATTTTAAAAAATTGGAATAAAATTTCCGGCTTAAAATTTCTCTTCGAGATTTATTCCTGATGCAATCCTATCACCAACGAGTCTCTAGCTTATTTTAGAGGTTGATCAAAACGATTTTCGGGTTAAGGTCCAGAGAAAACATTTTCTAAAATTAAAACATGCATATAAAATTTTTTTAACTAAAATTCAGGCTAGCCAAACTGCTTCGAGATGTTTTTTTGATAATCCTAAACCACTGAAATTACTATCACGTGTTAAATGCCGGCCAAAGGATCGTTCCCTGATTTAAATTTACCTTTTTCTTTCCTTTTCAGTTCGCGTCTGATCTATCCAAAAATGTGCAAAATACCTATTATTGGACTCTCCTTAATCTTTCATGGTTTCTTTGGATGTTTCTACTTTATTTACAAATATTCCAAGATTTGGTGCAAAATAGTATTTCAAGTAGATGGATTCATATTAAAAATTTTACAGATTTATCTTTGAAAGAATTTGAAAAAGGAGTTGAGTTTTTAATGAATCAGATAGTATTTTAATTTAATAGTAACTTTTATAGGTAGGTTTATGGAACTCCTATGGGGTCTTTCATATTACCTGTTTTAGCTGATCTTGTTATGCAAGACTTAGAGTCGAATATTAAAAAAAAAAATTTAATTTACTATTTACGCATGTTATAGGTCCGTAGATGACACTTTAATTATTTTACCAAAAGACAAACTAAATTATGTTTTACATGAATTTAATTCTTACCATCCTAGACTCAAATTCACACATGAGATAGAGAATAACAATTCCATTTCTTTTTTAAATATCAAGGTAATTAAAAATGATAATGGCACTATTATCACGGGTTGATACAGAACTGGTAATTATTCAGGCAGATATATTAATTTTCTTTCGAATTATCCGATTCAGCAGAAAGCAGCTATCATAAAAAATTTAGTAGACACATCTTTTAATCTATTACATGAATCCTTTCACCAGTCAAATATCAATTTTATTAAAAATATTCTCTGACTTAATAATTATCCGCAGGAATTTATTAAAACACACATTAATGATAAAATTCAAACGCTTAAAAATCCTTCACTAAAACGAACCACTTCACATTTAGATCATAATGTAAATTTTATACCTCTTGTTTCTGTTCCGTTCCATGGTAATTTGTCTTTTGAGGTTAAAAGAATTTTAAATGATTTTAATATTAAAACAATATTCAGGATAGATTCTAAGCTAGATAACTTTATTAAATTAGGAAAGGATTCTCTTGACATTTCATGATAATTTTAGACAAAATCCAAAGAACCATAAAGTTATTGCGAAACATCAGGTAATAACTGGTCATCAGTTTTATTGGGAACATGTTTTGGTTTTACATCATGAGCCTAATGAGTTCTAAAGACTTGTAGCTGAAATGTTTTTTATTAAGAGAGAAGGTGATAATTGTTTAAATGTATTAACTGACCTTAACAATTTTAGTCCTGTTTATAACATTATATTAGACTCATTAATTTAATTCCTAATGTATTTTAGACTTTTTTGTTATTGATAATTTATGTCTAAGTCTATTAAATTATTTTTTCTCTTTTTGTACATCATAATTTTTTATATAAATAAAAAAAAGGTATATTATTAATAAATGTTACTTTAACTCTTCCTTCTACGCTTCGACTATATACAATATGTATCACTTTGAAATTTAAGGAACCTTATATATTTATCTGTAACTACGACACTGTTCGTTTAATGTCCCAGGTAATTTATGTTTTTACCTCTCTCACTCGAAGTTAGCCTTTAAGATGAAGCAGAACGCACGTTCTATTTCCTTTTTTAGATTTAAATTCAAAAAGCGTTGTCGAACCTTTTTTAAAATTTTAATTATTTATTACGATCTTTTTTATGTCAAATATGGTTTTATAAAAAATTATAACATCAGCACTACAGGTAAATTAAATTTTTCTCTACAATTTTAAAGGTTTCATTTTACTTTGACGTTCGTATAAGATTCGTTTTACTTTTAACATTTTAAACTTAGCTTAAATTGTTTTATTTTTTATATTTTTTACAGTACTGTTTTAGATGAGAATCTTAAAAAAACATGAATTAACCATCAAGAATTTGGACTTTTTAAAAATAAATATAAGGATCGTTGGCCTGAAGAAGGTCATTTCTACATCTTACTACATTTATAATGAAAATAGAATAATTGAAAAAAAATTGGAATACAAATTTCGGCCTAAATTTTCTCTTCTAGATTTAATTCTAAAACAATCCTAATACCGAGTCTCTAACTTATTTTAGTGGTTGATCAAACCAAATTTCCAGGTAAAGTCCACAGAAAACACTTTCTAAAATAAAAAAATGCATATTAAACTTTATTAATTAAAATTCGGGCTAGCTAAATTGCTTCGAAATTTTGTATTTGATAATCCTACAGCATCAAAAGTACCAACGAGTCTCTGATTTATTTTAGTGGATGATCAAACCAAATTTTGAGATGAGGTCCAGGGAAGACATTTTCTAAAATAAAAGAATTTCAAAAGCTTTATTAATGAAAATTCGGGATAGTTAAATAGCTTCGAAATTTTTTTTGATAATCCTATACCTTCAAAATGAATTGAAATTAGTTTTAGGGGTTGATCAAATATCAATTTGGAAATCAGATCCAGATATAACAATTCCGTAAAAAGGATAATTAAAAAAAAATGGAATAAAAATTCCGGCCTAAACTTTCTCTTCCAGATTTATTTCTGATACAATCCTATCACCAACCAGTCTCTAGTTTATTTGAGTGGTTTATCAAACTAAATTTCGAGATAAAGTCTAGAGAAAACACTTTCTAAAATAAAAAAAATGCATATTACACTTTATTAATTAAAATTCGAGCTAGCAAAACTGCTTCGAAATTTTTTATTTGATAATCCTACAGCATCAAAAATTACCGACGAGTCTCTGATTTATTTCAGTGGATGATCAAACCAAATTTTGAGATGAGGTCCAGGGAAGACATTTTATAAAATAAAAAAATTTTAAAATCTTTATTAATTAAAATTCGGGATAGTTATAGTAAATTGCTTCGAAATTTTTTTTTGATAATCCTATACCTTCAAAATGAATTGAAATTAGTTTTATGGGCTGATCAAATATCAGTTTGGAAATAAGATCCAGATATAACAATTCCGGAAAAAGAATAATTTAAAAAAAACTGGAATAAAAATTCCGGCCTAAAATTTCTCTTCCAGATTTATTCCTGATACAATCCTATCACCAACCAGTCTCTACCTTATTTTAGTGGGTTATCAAACCAAATTTCGAGATATGGTCCAGAGAAAACACATTCTAAAATAAAAAAATGAATATAAAACTTTATTAATTGAAATTGGGACAAGTTAAATTACTTTGAGATTTTTTTTTTGATAATCCTATACCATCAAAATTACTTAAATTAAATTTTATGGGCTGGCCTGCACTATGGGGAATTTGGAGTGGGGGTGGTCTGTACTATGGGGAATTTGGAGTGGGCGTGATCTGTACTACAGGGAATTTGGAGTGGGGGTGGTCTGTACTATGGGGAAATTGGAGCGGGGGTGGTCTGTACTATGCGGAATTTTTATTAGTAGGTGGTCTGTAATGTGGGAAATTTGGAATGGGGGGAAATCCGCAATGACAGGTACTGTGGGGAATTTAGAGTAGTGGAAATCCGCCATGACAGGTACGATGGGGAATTTGGAGTGGAGGAATCCTCCATGACAGGCACTATGGGAAATTTGGGTGAAGAGTCATGAACAAAAATATAAGGGTTAACATAACCGAAAAATACACAGAAATCACTACTGCGAATGCCAGAAGTAATAGCACTCATTCAGTACGAAAACTTTGAATATAAAAATTGATTATTTCTAAAAATCGCAAATAAATATTATTTTATACCAATAATGAATAAAAATAAATAAATTTTCCTATTTCTGCTAAAACTAAACTACATAAGTGACATAATATTACGTAAAATTATCGCTAGGGACAGGCCATAGAAAGGAAAATCGCAGTTTTTATTTTCAGCTTTATTTATTCCATAAAATGTTTATTTTGATTCTTACTTCTTTAACAATAAAAAGTGGTATAGTTTGAGTAGATGTAATCAAAAACTCACATTAAATATAATTATTCTGTTGGTAAGTATTTCACTTTTATTGCAGCATAGGATGTAAACATACTGGTTATTTTCAAAAACACTAAATGAATGTGTGAGTCAACAAATTATTTTGGTAATTGTGGTTTAATTTGCTCGCTGAAATATTCGAATTTAACGGAAATAATCTCACGAATAAGCATTTCGCTAGGAGACTGAATTTTCGCTCTTAAAATGTATATTGGGCCATTTTTTTCACTGACTCCTGTGGTGGTTTCCTTTTTATCTCCAGGGACATTAAAGGCGATTTCCTTGCTGCCGTTGGAAGTGCTTAAGACAATGCTGAATTTCCCCAATTCCACATGTTTCAGTTACCCGTGTCCAGTCTCAAAAAAGGCTGTTCTATAGTCAATGCTATTTAACAAGCATGCTCAAGATGTCGAGTCGAGGAGCAGTTACCTCAGGTAAGCGAAGTTTCAATGCAGACCGTACACCTAATATGTGCACTGTGGCTGTATATGAATCTTTGGCTGCAATGGCTTGGATATCAACAGTAGCAGCGTGAGTTGGTTTGTCCTCAGACATTTTGCGGCAATTGGTCTCAAGATTGAAACTATACTGAACGCTGTGTAAAGCTCTCACCTGCTTTTATACATACTTGGACCTTTGTCTATCCCCACCATATGCAGCAAGGGCACATACCGGATGAACCGGTTTCTCCTAGTAGTCCAAAGAATTCTCGTTGGAAAACTTTAAAAGCCTGTCACAAAGGTTTCTAAATTCTTTGTAAAGTACCTAAGTTTGCTCTTTTTAGGTGAAAAGGGGCCGTTTAATTGTCACTAAAAGGGTGAATTTTCGTACTTGTTACCGAGAAGAGCATACTTAAAAATGTAATAAATAATCAAGCTTGCCTACGATAAAAAAAAATGTTCCTTTAAAATCGTGGGATATCCACCATGACAGGTAATACGGAAAATTTGGAGTGGGGGTGCGCCACGACAGATACTCTAAAGAATTCCGAGTGGGGGTTGACATGTACCCTAGAAAATTACCAAAATTTTCAAAATTTTTTTGAATTTAAAAATTTTACTAATTTTCAAAAACTTTATCAACTGAAGCAATCTTCAGAATTTTACTAAATTTCAAAAACTTTATCAAGTAAAGTAATTTTCAAAATTTCACCGTTTATCAATTTTCAAAATTTCAAAAATTTTACGAATTTTCAAAAACTTTATCAACTTTACAAATTTTAAACATTTTCATATCTTTTAATTTTTCTCAATTTCAAAATTTTACTAATTTTCAAAAACTTCATCAACTTTACTAATTTTCAAAATTTTACAATTTTTAATTTTTTTTTCATTTCAAAATTTTACTAATATTCAAAAACTTGATCAACTAAAGAAATTTTCAAAATTTCACTATTTTTTAATTTCAAAAGTTTCAACAATTTTCAAAAACTTTATTAACTTCACTAATTTTGAAAATTTTCCTATTTTTAATTTTGTTTTAATTTCAAAATGTTCAACATCTTACTGATTTTCAAAAACTTAATCAACTTTACAAATTTTGAAAATTTTCATATCTTTTAATTTTTCTCAATTTCAAAATTTTACTGTTTTTCGAAAACTTTATCAACTTTACTAATTTTCAAAATTTTACCGATCTCAATAATTGTTCAAATTATTTTAGGGGTTTGTTCTCTACTCAAGGTACTTAGCAAAATTAATACAAAATTTTTTCGAATTTCAAAATTTTACTTTTTTTTCAAAACTTTCTCAAATTTTCAAAAATTTTCCAATCTTACTGATTTTCAAAATTTTAATAATTATCAAAATTGTATTATTTAAAAAAATTTTAATCACTTTAAAAGGACAGATGAACTATTCGAAAAATTAACAAACATATGATTAGTATTAAATATAATTCTCAAAGCTTAAACGAGTACTTTACTTGACACTTGATATCAAACCCTAATATCTTAAGGGCATATGATAGTTAGAAAATTGTCGATTTTACCAGTTTTAGGTTCCCCCGACTTTTTTTCTAGAATAATAAATATTTTGTCTTAAGAATTTGGGAAATGATAGCGAACATGCTAACCGACGTCCCCACACACTTTTTGTGTAGGTTAATTCAAAAAAGTTATAATTTAGCAAAATGTGATTAATTTGCATAGCGCTTAGGAAATAGTATCGATTTTTTCAGTGTTAGATTGCCCGGCTTTTTTCCTAGGATAAGAAATATTTTGCCTTCAAAATCTGGGAAATGATAGCAAACATGCTAACGGACGTTCTGGCACACTTTTTTTGTGTTTTTTATCCAAAAATTTTTTATATTGCTAACAACGTGCGTGTATGTTTCGAGGTGATGTGTGTTACAATTCACCCGAGCGTTACTTTCAAACTACACAATATTTTTGGCCGAAAACTTTGGACTTGCAAATAAACATAGTAACTAATCTCCCGGAACTAACCTTGTTTGCAGGCAATCAAAAAAGTTTATTTCATAAATAATTTCCAGATTATCGGAAAGGCAGAGATGAAAAACAACGTAACCTCAAAATAATGCATATGTATAAAATTTTTATTTAGCACAATAAATTTTTTTTGTTATTATGCCTTCAAAAAGAGTCCGGGGACGTCCGTTATGATATTTTATAGCATCTCCAATTTCAGCTTTTAGAAATTTTCATTTTTGTGGAAAACAAGCCGGAGAAACTGTAAGTATCACATGCCCTTAAGCAAACACATTCAGAAAATAAATGGAATAACAATTTTTACTTCTTTCACAGTTTACTATAAAGATTACCGAACATTATTTTCTACATGTAAATAATGTCGTACTGCTTCAGCGGAAAAGTTCTTCTTTAAAAATTCAAAATGTATCTGCTTTAACCCATATTGTTCCCCAAAAATTTCCAAATGGAAAACAATGTGAAAAATGCCACAAAATTTAATACCCAGAAACTGAAAAATTCTTTCGAGCATAAACTATTATCAAGAGGACAATTTTGCTTAAAACAAATGTTTTCCTTATTGATCCTAAAATTGAATCTAGTTTTTATAACATTAATATTTCACTAGAGTGAACACATTTTCAAAAAAGAAAATTATTTTCAAACATATTTTCTTATGTCAACAATGTTCAAATGAAAATTTCTTTTGTGAATTTAAGCTGAAATAAAAAGCGCATTTTTTCGTATTCTTTCCCCGAATACGTATCATTCGCCGTTTGGTTCGAAATTTGAATTTTCTTTTTTTTGTAAACAAAAGAGATAAATTTTCCACCAAATATTGGATTTTCAAACCAATGCAATTAATTTTAAACGAAATAGTTGCATGCAAAACCAAATGGTTGAAGTTTCAAGAAAAAAAATACGAATTTTCAAGAAAAAATATCCATCTTTTACCAAGCTCTTGAAGTTTCAAGCAAAAAAGATGACTCTTCCATCGTGACAGAAGAATTTCCAACCGAAAAGGACTAATTCTCTATTCAACAAACCATTTGAATTTTCTTCTAAAAAAGATGGCTCTGTAACCAAACAGTCGATTTTTCATAATATACTATGATTTTCATAAAAATGTTTTTCACCAAACAGTAGAATTTTTAAACTAAAGAGATGAATTCCAAGCCCTAAATATATTCGTAGACTTTTCATATATAAGGAATTAACTTTGGTAAAAATTTTGTTGGTTATGAAAAACAAATAATACGTGTCTCATCTTTTGCATTGTAAAAAATCTGCCCGGTACGCAGGCACATTCTCATCGCGCGCCGCAAAGGGTGCATGACCATTTTAAAACCTTTGGTAATTAAGACTCAAAACATCCACCTCTGTAATTTTGTAATTTTGAATTTTCTTTCGTTAAAAGAGCTTAGCTCGAGAGTTTGAATACATCTACGGCACGCGACTGATGGCAATGGCACTCCACGCTTGGTCTTTGCATTTCTCCCGCATTCGTGCACAGACCTTTTAAAATCAAAAGTCAACGGACCCACAACTGTAATTTTGTGATTTTTAACTCTCTTTTGTTAAAGCTCTTTCGGCTTTAATGAAGCCATCCATATACCACGTGGACACTTTAGGCGGGGGGGGGGGGGCGGTATGGCAAAATTCCACGCTTGTCCACAAGGGGGCCCGGGGGGGAGATCGGGCTAGAATCCACGTGGACACAGATTTTCCTAAATCTGTGGAAAATATACTGAAATGAGACAAGTATACTCTAGGTATACTCGAACTTTTATATTGTGCTCGCGCACGATATCATTTTTATTTTCGTTTTTATTATAATTTTTTTCACGACTTTTATTTGAAATTCAAATCATGTTTATGTTCACATTCCTAAGCTAATCCGCATTTTTTCGGCCAATTCATCGCTCCTTTTGAACTTCTTGTATTCTGGGAGCTCGGGACAATTCTATGGGCGTCATTTAAGTACTCGCTAATATTTCGGATTCTTTTGTTTTCATAGTCAACAGTTCAAAATTCGTTGACTGAGTGACAGCTGTTGGTGCATTTTTCAACAATTTATCGTTAAACTGGTCAAACATTCGAGGGAAAAAACGTCATTTTAGTACTTTCAAAACCTATTGGAAATGATTGTTTGAATGTTATGAACTAACAATAAGTTTGACTGACAGCTTCTCAGTGGTGCCAAAGTTGACTGGCAGGCTGTCAAACATGTCAAAAATGCGAGTGAAAAAACGTCATTTTAGTACTTTTGAAACCCATTGGGGATTATTGTTTAGGTGCAAAAAACTAACAAAAAATTTTGACTGGCAGCTCCTGGGTGGTACCAAAGTTGGCTGGCATGCTGTCAAACATGTAATTCCTAATGGCTTTCAAGAATACTAAAATGACGTTTTTTCACTCGAATTTTTGAAATTTTTGACAGCCTGCCAGTCAACTTTGGCACCACTCAGGAGCTTCCAGTCAACATTTTTGCTAGTTCTTTGCATCTGAAAAATCATCCCCAATGGGTTTTAAGAGTACTAAAATTAAGTTTTTTCACTCAAATTTTTGACATGTTTTTGACAGCATGCCAGTCAACTTTGGCACCACTTAGGTGCTGCCAGTCAAATTTCTGGTTAGTGCTCAGCATTCAAACAATCATTCCCAATGGATTTCAAGAGTACTAAAATGAGGTTTTTTCACTCGAGTTTTTGAAATTTTTGACAGCCTGCCACTCAACTTTGGCACCACTCAGGAGCTTCCAGTCAAATTTTTTGTTAGTTCTTAGCCTTCAAACAATCATTCCTAATAAGTTTCGAGAGTACTAGAATGACGTTTGTTCACTCGAATTTTCGGCATGTTTGACAGCCGGCCAGTCAACTTTGGTACCACCGAGAATCTGCCCTTAAACTTCCTGGTGGTTGTTTGCATCTAAAAAGTCGTTCCCAATGGGTTTCAAAAGTACTAAAATTACGTTTTTTCACTTGAATTTTTTACATGTTTGACCGTCTGCTAGTTAACTTTTGCACCACTCAGGAGCTCAGTCAAACTTTTCGTTAGTTTGTAGCATCCAAACGATCATTCCCCGTGGATTTCAAGATTACTAAAATGACGTTTTTTCACTCGAAATTTTTACCAGTTTAACGATAAATTGTTGCAAAATGCACCAATAGCTGTTAGCCAGTCAACGAATTTCGAACTGTTGACTATGAAAACAAAAGAATCTGAAATTGAAGTGAGTACTAAAATGATCTCCATGGAATTGTTGCGAGCTCCCGGACATTTTGAAGACTAATAACATCTATATTTTCATAAAATATGTCCACGTGGACAAAGTATAGGTGGGGGGGGGGGGGGTCAAAATTCCACGGCTGTCCACGGGTGTCATATATAGGGGATCATGTATACACTGAAAAAAATTGTTCTTGAATCAAGAAAACATTACTTGATTCAAGTCAATCGCAGGTACGAATGAGGACGATAGAATATGAGTGTGTTCCAAATAAATAAGTACTTGCTAACGTATGCTTGGAACAAGCGTACATTTTCTTAATCTGAGAAAATGTATTCTTAGATAGAATATCGCATTTTATTATGCTAAAACGTTATTGCGTTACTTCACCCAAAAAAAATTGTTTTCGAAATTATTGTTATATAATCTTCATGTTTTAAATTATTAAAGTACGTAATTCGCGCATACTGTCACTTACACATGTAATCGTACCCCTACACGCTTTGAAAAATCGCACTCACCGAGGATTGAACCCTCCCTACCTAAACTACCTAAGCTAGTGTGACGTAACCGCGCGCTGTACCGACTTCGTTATCGAAGCACTTGGATCTCGGTGACAAAAGTTTGGGTAAGAATTTCAAGGCAGGGTTGTACCAACTCATATGGTGAGCCTCAACCAAATTAAAACAAAAAGTTGTTGAACTCAAGTAATGAACAATAAATAAAAATTCTCCGTAAAATGCGCAGTTTTTAATTTATTCAACTCTTTTATTGTATAGAATACTCTCTTACTCAATTTTTAATGCAAAATATCATTTCTTAAACAATAATTTTAAATATTTCAAAAAAGCGATTAAGTTTCACTTATTTAATGAGGCATTTAATACTTTTTGTTTTTAAATATTTAAAACGATTAAAAACGACCCAAAGATAATAAATAATACAGAAAAGTTGCAAGTAAAAAATGCTTTAATAACATTAATGACAAAAAATTATGTTCTACTATACGAAAATTTTCATAAACCGCACAGTTTTCACACAAATTTAGATTTATTTAATTCTTTTATAATACTTTTTAACTGAGTTTTTAATTTAAAATAACAATTCCTACAAAATAATTTAAAATATGTAGATAAAATTAATCGCTAGTTTAAATATTACCTATTTAAAAAAATGCGCGATACTTTATTTTTCTTTTAAATATAAAATACTTCAAAATCAGAAGAATCAAGAATTCTGTAAAGAAACCTTTAGTGCAAGAACTGTGCATACTAAGAATATCCGCATTAAATTGTCTATAACTAATGACATGTTGAAATGAAATTTTCTATGATCATCGAATTCATTGACTGAAAACCCTAATTTTGTTATTTTTTTTTTTTTAAACTAAATTTCTACTTAATTATTAAAAATAGCAACATTATATGTGCGCTTCAGTACACGGGAAGAATTGCATTGTCAATTAATAACATAAAAATATAAAACAAGATATTAACTATTGAAGCCTAATAAAGGAATTTGTTTTTCATGAAGGAAAAATTAATTTTTTAAATTCGACTAGATTACCATTTTTTTCTAAAGTTAAAAAATCTGTTGTCTGAAACTCATTTAGTTTAAATTAGAATAACACATGATTATTTTATATTTTCAAAACTATTTTTTTTTACTCATAAGTTTCATGAATTTTGCCATTTCTGTGATTTTAAAACTGCTTTTATCGAACGCGAAAATTTTGTGAAAACAAAATACAACTATGTCTTACAACTCAAATTTAAATTAAATAAGGTTCGCACAACAAAATTTTTAACTTTTAGAAATCAATTTTTATCTAGCCGAATCCAAAAAATAATATTTCCTTATTCAATAAAGAATTCCTGTATTTGGCAGGAATATTTATTGTTATTTCTAAGTTCGAATAATTTTTTGTTACTTTGAACACTACACAATAATAATTTCAGGGTGGCCGTTTTACTCGAGGAAAAAATTCCCAGTCATTTTCCGATTTACAAAAATGTTTCACAGTCAAAAAAACCCGAAATGGTTTAATTTTTAGTAGATTAATACATAAAATAATAAGCGAAAACAATTATAGACGCAGTAAATTTATAACCTTTTAATGATTTTAGAAATGAAATTACTTTTAAGTCTTGCATAATTATTGCAAAATTAAAGACACTTTTTTCAAATCTATTTAAAAATTTTAATTCCTTGCTACCGAAAACTTCCCGACGCAATAAACTTATGATTTTTTTTTATAGTTTTATGAGTGATTTGATTTGTGTGTCAGCCTAAAGTTATCTATCTACATTTGCATAAAGAAAATTGATTATGTGCACCAATGTTTTGAATTTTATAAATATTATTCAATTTCAAAATCATTTTTAGCGGTGAAGAGAACAAACTTCATAGCATGTCAACTTGTCGATTATTATATTAAATAAGAAACTTATGCAGTAAGAAGTAAATTAATTCAGACTAATATATTAATTTTCATAGTATGTGTGTGATATCTATTTTATCAAGTCTACAGTTCTTTTGTTGAAAAAATTGATGTGATTCTATCACATTCGTTTCAAATTAATAATTATTTGAAGGAAAATATTCAAGCATTGTTTTAAGAGAATTTATTTCTTCGCTGAATACATTCATTTTCTCGTGTCAAGATCATCAACATTGTTTCATTTAAAATAGTAGTGAAAATAAGGATATGAATTTACTTGGATCAAGAAACATTTTGTTAGAGTTTTAGTTACTCGTACTTATCATAAGAATATTATATACTTAATTCAATATTTTATTAAACTTGACGCAAATAAGTTTAATGGAACAAATTAACTCAACAGTTTTTTGCTTAGAGTAAATATATTCTTGATTAAAATAGTTGTCCTGATTCTATTATTTTCTTGATTCAAGAAAATCGGTCCCTTGTAAAAAGAAAATACTTGCTTCTTTCAAGTTAAATCAGCCAAGTAAACTAGCCTACTAGTCTACGATTTAAAGAAAATTTAATCGGCATATCGAAAAATGATTAATAATAAATTAATAGATCTTTTTAGGCGAACAACTTTTGTCTGTTAATTTTAGTTCATACCTTGTGTCGTTTTTTTTTTCAAAAAAAATTTAATATTTTTATTTTGAATGTTATTTTTTACGACGAAAAGCGATTCATTATACATTTGTAGTTCTTTCTAGGGCTCGCAATTTGATTTTTTTAATTTTTTTCGCATCTTGCATAGTTTGACCAAAAAATGAAATTTATAGATTTTTAATTATTTTTGGTACGATCAGATTTGAAATGTTCAACTTTTCGACCAAATTAAAAAAGTTGTTGTCATAATCTTGTAGGTCTTTCAAAAAGCAAGGTTTTTCTTCTTCCGACTTTTTTTAAAATCATGCGTTGTTTGGCTTGAAATGTTCATTTCAGTTTTTTGGGGGGGTTTTGAAAATGCGCTATTTTGATTATTTTCTTTTCATAGAAAAAAGTCATTGGGATTAACTGTTTGAGTTTCTGAGTACTATGAATAACCGTACATAGAATTTTTAAATCTTGAAAAAATGTGGTTTAAAAAATTTTTGGAACGATCAAATTTAGAATTTTCAACTTTTCGACCAAATTAAAAAAGTTATCATAATCCTGTAGGGCTCTCAAAAGGCAAAGTTTTTCTTTTCTTGATTTATTTTCATATCTTGCGTTGTTTGGCTTAAAATGTTCATTTTATTTTTTTGGATTTTGAAAATGCTCTAACTCTGATAATTTTCTTTTTATAGAAAAAAGTCATAAAGATAAATTGTTTGACTTTCTGAGTACTATTAACAACCGCACATAGAATTTTTATATCTTGAAAAAATGTTATTTCAAACATTTTTAGGTACGATTAAGTTTGGAATTTTCAACTTTCCAACCAAATTAAAAAAGTTGTTTTCATAATCTTGTAAGAATTTCTTAAAGCAACGTTTATCTTCTCCTGAATTTTTTTCGTATTATGCGTTGTTTGGCTTAAAATGTTCATTTTAGTTTGTTTTTTTTTATTTTGAAAATGCTATAAATCTGGTAATTTTTGATTATTTTCAAAAAGTCAATAGGATGAATTGTTCAAATTTTTAAATACTATGTATAACCGTACAGAAAGATTTTGAAATTTTAAAAAAGTGGTCTCTAAAATATTCAAAATGTGCCCACTTTTTGAATTTATATCCAAAATGGCTGGCTAACGAACTTGACATTTAGTTTAGGAAACTAAACGAGTGTAGCATAGGTTATGTGAATAACGTTAAAAGTGTATGAAAGATTACTCTCAAGCATTAAAAAGATTAAAAACAAGATTGTCACTATCAAAAATCGGAAAAATATTCTTCTATGCAAAGAAAAGTTCTATGAATGAAAGAAATATATTCAATAGCTTTCATCCGGAAAAAAGTTTATTTGATGGAAGTGTCTTCAAGTAGGGTAGAGTGGGGTTAAAAGTGCCGCGGGGAAAAACTGCCACATATTATAAAATGTAGAACTTTAATGTATATATATTTGTTTGTGCAAAAGCCAAGGAAATACCTCATTTAATTTAAGCGCAATGTTATGAAAAATAAACTTTGGCCACTTTAAGCCCCGCCCTACAAATTATTACTTTTTGTGTTATCGTATGTGGCACTTTAGTTCAAAGCAATAATTTTTTGTTTGAATACAGATCTTTCTTTAATTGGACATAATTTCCTTGATTTCAAAGTATATCTTGGTCGAATAAAGAAAATTATGTTAAGCGAACTGTATCTTTAATTCAAGACAAATATTTTTCTAAATGTGACGGGTCTAATTAATAAAATAAACCCTTATTTATCATTTATGGCGATATCCGTAGATATCGCAACTTTATTGTTGAGTTTCCACAGTGGTACGAATCCGTAAACAAGTACACGACTGGCATA
>NC_046662.1:119648648-119668182 GCF_010883055.1 Belonocnema kinseyi
AGCTAGATCTGTCGAATAACTGCCGGAATGTTGGAAGGACAGGTCAGTTTAGGGTCCCAACTATTTGGACCCTGGAGTAGGGGTGACTACAAGCTCGTCACACAGTGTTATGAAAAATAAACTTTGGCCACTTTAAGCCCCGCCCTACAAATTATTACTTTTTTTGTTATCGTATGTGGCACTTTAGTTCAAAGCAATAATTCTTTGTTTGAATACAGATCTTTCTTTAATTGGACATAATTTCCTTGATTTGAAAGTATATCTTGGTCGAATAAAGAAAATTATGTTAAGCGAACTGTATCTTTAATTCAAGACAAATATTTTTCTGATATTTTCATAAATATTTACAGTTGAAGTTAAATGCAATTTTGTTCCACTTTGATTAATATTTATTTGTTTAATCATTGCTCATGACGTGATATTGTTATTTGATATTTTAAGATGGGTATTTATCGTGCTCGATTTCTAAAACGAAAACAACGTAACACTATTTCATTTACAACTTTTAACTATGAGTTAGATTTACAGACATTCTTAATTTTATTGCATATAATATAACTTAAGAATACATCGAAATATTTCCATTCTATTCGCAATATCGTCTTAAAGAACTTCCAAAAATAGTTAATCTTGGGAATTTAATTATTTAATGCACTCAGAGAAATGATTGGATAGGCTTACCCGTAAGTTGGTTGCTATGGCCAACTTTGTTGGACGCTGGAGCGCCATCCACTTGGTTGGCTAAGGCACCCACTTTTAGTGGACACGGTAGTGTTGGTTGTGCCAGCCAACTGAGTTGGTGCAGCGAAGCGTCGGAATGGCTGCCTCATCCAACTACCTCGATTATAATAACTGCTTAAAATGTTACCGTACCTTTGTGAATTTTTTACTCACCTATTACAGATGGATAGTACATCCAATCCTGTTTGCAGCCTGTACTATGTACCTGGCAGTAATAACCTGCTAGATGGTTAAGGCATATAGTGCAGTTGGATGTACAGACTATATATTATTGCGTTGTTGCAGATAAAATGTTTTGAAAAAATGCTATTTTGTAAGAAAAATAAGTCCCTGTAAAATTGTACTTTTACAGTAAAATACGTTAATACCATAAACCACACAAAATCGCATTTAAATTTTTATATTTGTATAATTGTTTGTTCCATTTTGTAAAATTCTTTAAATTTTAAAAAGAAATTGCATATTTGTAATTAAATGTATAAATTTCCATAATTGTCTATGCAATTTGTATACTATTATAAATAATTTATTTAAGAAATTACAATTTTTTGCCAAGAGCTCAAATACTGTTACAAAAATTGAACAAACAATCACAAATTTCAATGCTTATATGGTGGTTTGTTTTAATGTATTGTTTTTTATTGTAAAAACACATATTTACCTGGGCATGGTAAATTTATTAAAAAATTCGTTGCGATAATTAGAGATCTTTAAAAAACACTTAATCTCATAACTTATTAAGAATAAGACAATATTTAAAGTATAATATATGTATCGTGTACAAAAATTTCAAGCTGAAATGAATTGGAAATACTTTTTTTTAGGGTGACATAACTGTATTACTTTTATAATCATCGAAGACCATTAAAATTAATTAAAACTACTTATTAATACAAGCGTAATGACAATTAATTTAATCCTTCTTGTTGGGTTTATGAAATTATGATCTAAAATTATATTGCATATCTGAATGTGATATATATGTTATTATTCGGCATTTTTACAGTAATTACTGGACATGTCGATAGCAAATTTCCCAGAATTATGCACTTCGAATTCCCAGTTAATATGACTTGGTACGCATGCGAATTTTCTTCGAATCCTAAAGTGTATAACTCATTATATAATAAACATACATTTCCACTGTCATTGCTGAAAATTCTATCAATCTCGCCGAAAAATGGAAGGCCGCATGAGTCATCAAAGTTTATGGCAACAGACATTCAAACTTTGTATCTATTACCCTTAAAATCAACCCAATGCTCTTCCAAGCAGGGAGACACAAAATCGGAGGGAAACACAACATTCACCAGTTCGCAAGAATCTCTTATTTCAGACACATCCTCTACAATCCTCTCTTGCTCGCAGACCTGTAAGCAAACTGTAGCTGTTCTTTCAGAGCCAGAGTAAAAGTTATATTTTTTCGAGAATGGGTAGCTTCATCACGTATCTTCATAACCCTATTTTTTGACTCAAATTTAAAAGCACTTAAAAAATAGATAGATCCAGATGTTCTTAATACTCGTTCATAATGAACCATGTGGTCGTGTTTTGGTTTAAGTGAGTCCTCAAATAGTCGTACGTACATTTCGTGATGTTCAAAAACAAGTACTTTCAGTAAGTCTGCGCATTCTCTTTGAATTGTCGAGGCCATTACAATATCAATGATTTTGCGAAGAGTAAGATAGAAATACCAGACCTCATCATATGATACTAAGTCTCCAATAAGCATTGGGAAAGAGTAAATGTAAACCATCATCTTAGATGCAGACATCTTCAGATCTTTTTTTTATTTCGATCTCGGAAATAGGAGAAGGTCGATTGGAAAATCCGTGCTTTCCGTAATCAAAGTTTAAAATCATATCGTTTAAAACTTCCGAATTGACTTTCTTCTCAGCCCTTTTGACAAAATGGTAGGTGACATGCTCCATGTCATAAGCAAAAGCTCCATCTGGACCGTCATGCATAACATCTGCTACACAATTTTCATAGACATGAAAGTCTTCAACCTCATTCCAAATACTAAACTCTACAATTCCAGTTTCTTCTTTGCTCAAGAGAACATCTTTTTCATGTGAGCAATGGTTCTCAAATTTTCATCCCTCTCCTGACAATGAGTATGCGTGATTTCCTTTAATGTTTTACACCAATGGCAAAAATAGTTCGAGTTGAAACCCGCTACATAGCCTAGAACTTCATTTAAGCCCAAGTTATCAACAAGAATACCAGCAAGAGAAAAATAGATTCTAATTTTTTTTCCTCTTGCCGTTACCACCTCTGTCTCATGTCTTTGAAGATAATTTATTTCTTGAATCAAAATACGAATGACTTTTGAATTGGTGTAAATCTTCCTATCGGAAGCATGGCAAAGGAACACATGGTATCCAAACAAATGTGTCACCAACCGTTTGGATACCTTTGTGGGAACCGAGAGGGCTATTTACTTTTACGCCGTCATAGAAAACGAAAAGTGGAAGAACCGTTTTTCCTTGAAAAAGACAATGCTTTTTCGATTGCCAGTTGTCTCCTTGAATGAAGTTCGACAAAATATCCTTCTCTTTTTCAAGTTCTTCCACATACAGCATAACTGATTCATATACATGCGGTAAACTGAAAAAGGTTCGCAATGTTTTTCTCAAAGGGATAAACTGAGCAGTAACTGGTGCTATTTGCTTAATAATCCGACCATCCATTCTCTTATATTCCATGACATCGCCAACAGTAAAACTAATTGGATTTATAAATTGCCCAGCATCAGTAAAAACTTTAAGGCGCTTGTATTCACTTCTTACTGTTTCAAATGGCAACGTCACAGTTTACGTAATAAGGTTCAGGTGATATGTAAAACCATTTTCATCTTCCTTATTATTAAAAGCATTCAATATTGC
Source organism: Belonocnema kinseyi (assembly GCF_010883055.1). Lineage (NCBI taxonomy): Eukaryota > Metazoa > Arthropoda > Insecta > Hymenoptera > Cynipidae > Belonocnema > Belonocnema kinseyi. The sequence continues at coordinate 119,652,278 of NC_046662.1, forward strand.
CGGTTTCACAAGTGCCAAAACTTCATCGATAAATTCTTTAGTGTCATTTACAATATCTTGAACGTGATTGCGGGGTAAATTTGGCGCTGCATAAAGCTTACGAACAAAAACAAGTAGTGAGGTCTCCAATCTATCAAAAATGTGTTTAGGTGTCAAAGGAGGATTTTCATGCACTAACGGTTCGTGGATATCATTACTGACTTAAGATTCGTCGAAACTGTTCACAGACTGACTGCTCGTATGAACAGCACTTGATGAAACAACATCAGGATTATTAACCTGCACACAACTCTTGTGGAAATTAACAAGATGTTTTCTGTAAGATTTCCAATCGCAGAAGTCCCTATAACAATTTGGCTCTTGGTATTTGTATGCAGTTAATGTTGCATGCAAGTGGGAAACCTTTAAATGCAGATTTAATGCGTGAATAGATTGAAAATCTAAGCGACAATCCGGACAGCGCGGCATTTTGAATGTTCAACTTATAAGTGGAAATTCCACAAATTACTTAAATCCGGAATATGTAGGGATATCGAATGAAAATGTATTAAACTAATTATACAAGAAGAAAAATTCCCTGTCATAAAAATCAACCCTAGCTATCCAAAATATAGTACCCTGTTCACACAAGATCAAGCAGTTGTCACTCGATTTGATTTAAAATATAAGCTATCTCCAAGGAAAACCAGGACAACACAAGCAACTCAAAGAAGATTGAATGAGTAACAGAAATCGATTTATTTTCTTAAATTGAGACTAGCATTCTGTATCTAATTGTACTAAACCAGTTGTCTGCTACAATAGAATACTTTCCTGCTATCACACAAATCGCAAATTACCTACGTAAAGATAGGATAAATAATGAATTATTATCACAAAATATCGCAGAATAAAAAACAGAAATCGCACAATAATCCACAAAAGTAATAATAATAATAATGATAAATTAATTTAAAGGTTAAAAAATACCACTAGTTGCACAATTATATCACAATCGTCACCACAAAACGGAACGTGTGTCATCGTTGACGTTAGACTTTAAACTCGAGATCTTGGTATTCCTTTACCCTAGTCCCCACACATGGCACTTCAGGGTCCCACTGAGTCACCAATCCATACACCGCCTTCTGCAGGAACAGCCATGGATGCACACTTTGATGTGGGTAAAATGCATTAAGAGCATGATATGCCTTGAAGCAAACATCAACGGCTCTTAGTGGACTATCAACTCGATAGTAGAAGTTGTCCAGGTAAACATAAGAGTCTGTAATATCATTTAAATGGCTACCCACTACGATGGGAAACGGCTGGAGGGTTTTCTTGACAGCAGATAGTTTTTCTCTGAATCGATCGACTTCAGCTACCAGCGAGCTCGTAACCTGCGAAAAAATAATATATTTAGTAATGGTCAAAAATACATAAAATTTCTAGTACAAAGGGAAAATAAAATCTTACATTCACATGCAGCAGAAAACCGCTCTGAGTGTCCACAACAGACGTTTTACACCTTCCAACATTTATGGGACCAAATAATGCTGGGTTTAGATGTAGCGTCCTAACGGTGTCATCTGAAACGATAAAAAATACCGTCAACTCGCCACTACTATGCAATTACTTGTAATCTATTTGAAGCTGAAACATTTAAAAAAAATACATAATGAAATAAATCTCACTCGTGACAAATGAAGACCCACAATGTTTCAGGAATGAGAAACTTACAAGAGAATAACCCCACGACTGTCTCAGCACCTTGAATTCATCTAAATACTCAGCGACGGTCTCAATTTGACGCCGGGCCCCCTTCTTCCTGGAAGGTGTCACTTTTAAAGATTGAATAAGAACAGCAGAAGTTCGACTCCACCATTCAATGACTTTACTCATTGGCTCAAGACATCTCTTCAACCATGATAAGTCCCCGTTCAATGTACCTTGTGGATCTAGAAAATTCAGAATAATGATGACAACTGATTCGTGAAGATAACACATTGAAGTTTTACTATATGTAACAATGTTTCACTGTATTAACTTGGATATTCTATATCTTCTTCAGGTTGTGAATCAACTTGTCTTCTATTTCGGAAGCCTGCAGCTCGCAAGCCTTTGATGAAGCTCGTGTATTTATCATACAACTTGCCGTTTGGTTGACTAGCACCTTCTGTATCTCTTTTTGGTTTACGTGGCACATAATACGTAGCCTGCCAAAAAATGAAAGATTGCACAAACGTAACAAACAAAAAAATTTTTAAAATACATCATATACTTACTACAACTTCGGATGGAAAAACTCCCACCACCTCACTACGCAGCTCAAAAAACCTCTTTGGGGGTATTCTATTACAGTAATGAAATTTAATTAAAAACATAATAAACATACGCTATTAAAAATTTATGGCAATACATTCAGACACAACTCTTCATTTTCTGCGTGAAATGATCATTATCAAGGTATACTATATAATCTTAACTGATTGTGAAGAATCAATCTATAAATTTCTGAATGTTGAAAATTATACAATTTTTAAATAATACACAGCCAAATTACACATCCTGTAAAAAACCAAGAATAATAATTTTGGAGTTCAACATCTGTTAATAATTAATAGTTCATGGGGAATTTCGAGTGGGGGTGATCTGCACTATGGGGAATTTGGAGTGGAGGGTGGTCTGTACTATGAGGAATTTGGAGTGAAGGTGGTCTGTACTATGGGGATTTTGGAGTGGGGGGTGGTCTGTACTATAAGGCATTTGGAGTGGGGGTGACCTGTATTATGGGGAATTTGGAGTGGGGGTGGTCTGTACTGTTGGGAATTCGGAGTGGGGGGAAATCCGCCATGACAGGTACTATGGGGAATTTGGTGTGGGGGAATCCACCATGACAGGCACTATGGGAAATTTGGGTGAAAGGTCATTATCATAAATATAAGGGTTAACATAATTTAAAATACGCATAAATCACTACTGCGATTTCCAGAAGTATTAGCACTCATTCAGTACTAAAAATTTGAATATAAAAATGGATTATTTCTAAAAATCGCAAATAAATATTATTTTATACCAGTAATGAATAAAAATATATAAATTTTTCTAATTTTGCTAAAACTAAAATACATAAATGAGATAATAATACGTAAAATTAACATTAGAGACAGGTCATAGAAAGGAAAATCACAGTTTTTATTTTCAGCTAAATTCATTCCATAAAATGTTTATTTTGATTCATACTTCTTTAACCATAAAAAGTGGTATAGTTTGAGTAGATATATCAAAAACTCACAACAAATATAATTATTATGTTAGTAAGTATTCCACTTTTACTGCAACATAGGACATAAACATACTGGTTATTTTCAAAAACACTAAATGAATGTATGAATCAACAAATAATTTTGGTAACTGTTTAATTTGCTCGCTGAAATAATCGAATTTAACAGCAACATCGTATGTATGTACAACTTTCAAAAAATATAAATCAGATATACTGTTGATAAAAAATGTACAGCTCAAAAAATATGAATAAAAAATATTAGGAATATCGTATCTAGTCGAGTAGATTTGCTCATTTTGGGATGAAAACGTGAATCATAGAGAAAATTTCCACAATGGACAATTATTCATACAAACTTTACATTCCCTTTTTCGTTACTAAAAATTATTTTTGCTTGTAATAAAACATGTACAGCTTTCAAAAAATATAAATAAAAAATATTAGGAATATCGTATCTAGTCGCCCAGGTTTCCTGGATGAATATCAAATATCTCGCAAACCTGTATAATGGGGAGGAAAACGGAGGAAGTAACTGACCAACCTCTAGAGCCTATTTATCTGCATTTACTTATCTGTGTATGAAGAATATAAAGATAATACGAAAAGGCAACAGAATTTTTACTATATATTTAAAAAAAATTGGAAAAACCATAAATATTGTTCCATTTATTTCTTATGATGACATAAAGCATTGCATGCATGTACAAAAAACTCGGATCTTACGTGCTCAAAGGAAACAATTCTTTTGTCCAAAAACTAGATTAGTATACTGTCACTTGGACATGTGAACCATTTACTATTTATTAAAAGACACATTTAAATCATTCGGCTTATCCATCTTTTTAAAGTTAAAAAAATGTTATACTAATCTGTGAATGAAATGATTAGAATAACTGTAGAATTTATTTAAAGAATAGAACAAATTGTATCACAAAGAATTCTATACTGAAAGACGAACCTCCAAATACACTCTCTTAAAATTAAGTAGTATCATTTCAATTGTTGAAACAGCTAAAAGTGTTTTACAGACATCCAGTGATATTGCACTGGATCACCTAGTGGAATTCCGTCACCACTGGTTTAATCAGCGCTGATCACTGATTACTCAGTGTCAGTTAGGCATGACACTCAACATTCAAGACTTTGATGCTAATCTTTGCAAAAGTAGCTTATAAAACGCTCACTTTACTCTCACATCAATAAATGAGAGCCCGGCTGAAAATAGAATAATATATAATACATCACAACCATATGTGTGGAAACTCATAATCGTCATTAAGTCAATGTGTAGCGTCGCTTTAAGAAAATTCCAATGAGCCAGGCTCGAATTATTTCTAACACAGTCACCAGTTCATAATAACGGCCTTTTTGACTCGAGAAATGCCAAGTCCAGATCGACGACATTCGCGTACCAGACGACTGGAGGTTCATGCCTTTGTCGAGTGGAGCGCTGCATGATTAGTCGAGTCTATCATTTGGCTTAACTGGTATATTCAGTAACACTTTTTTAGTTAAGTCACTTAATGCTTCACCCAGTTAAGGTCGGAAAATCTTTGGTTCATGAACAATAATTAGAAATACTGATCAAGCCATTGATAATTTCACTGATTTAATTTAAAAGAGCATTGAAAAGTTTCTCTACAGATTCTCTAAATCGCTGAACCAGTGAAACCTGCTACTTGTCCAACTGTGCATCCCTGGAATGATTCAAATGAGTAAAATAAGTATTGCCATAAATATAAAGTGATCCACATGCCCAAGCGGCAGTATACTACTGCACTAACGGGGTGTGAAACTCTCATAGAAATTTCAGGTAACCAAGCCTCGAATTCGGCTTAATGAATTTCTGGATCCTTTCTTGCGATGTTTTATTCATTATATTTAGGTCCCAGTAAATTTTCATATTTTCGTATTCTCCGCACTAAAAGTACGTGACAGCAAAAGTTAGTAACATGGACGTCGTGAAAATACGTTAAGTATCATCACAAATTCCAACACCTATGATGCAAGTGAATTGAGCATTGAGTGATGAAGAATTTCACTCCGTATTAATTATATTCACGGAATATAACTTTGTAAATATAATTGTCAATGTTCTGTGACCGGATAACTTTAGAATACTGTATTCTACAAATATATCTTATTTCAGTGACAATATTCTCTGATTTTTTCAATGTCTGATCTTTTTTCACCAGTGAAACTCCAGAATCTCACCCCTCTCCCTGTAAAACAGCAGGATATTGTTTCAAACAATATCGGTTTCACTGGTTCAGCGATTTACAGAATCTGTAGAAAAACTTTGCAATGCTCTTTTAAATTAAGCCAGTGAAATTGTCAATGACTTGATCAGTATATATCTAATTTATATTTTTTGAAAGTTGTACACTTTTTATGGAAAGCAAGTAGTAATTTTTAATAATAGCAACAGTAATGTAAAATTTCTAAGAATAATTTCAATTTAGAGCAATTTTTACCACGTTTCACATTTTCATACAGAAAGCTTAGACGAATAAATACGATATTCCTAATATTGTTTACTTATATTTTGTTAAAGTTTCACATTTTTTATGAAAGAGTAATTTTCATTTAGGGAAATTTTCTTCATGTAAGACAGATGTATTATCGATTTATTTATTCGATTAACAATAGACAATAGAGAAATTAGTAAAATTTTCTGGGTATCACGAAAAAAATATTTTTTAGTAGTAATATGCCAGATTTTTTTTTATTTTCAAAATAATTTTGTTTGTGGCTAGTTTAAAAATATTGTTCTTCATTCAAAGTTTTTCTTGATTGATATATGGAGAGGTCTTCTTGTAAAATGCAGAATTTATATTCTAATTTTTTATTCTAAAATATTCTGTGAAAGGATAAAATAAAATTTCATTTGTGTAGTAATGTCCCTCTACTACAAATAATCTTAGTTCAAACATTTTTTTTTGGAAACATAATATTTAGTTTTGAATTGAACATTCTCTTGATAATAGTTTATGCTCGAAAGAATTTTTCAGTTTCTGTGTATTAAATTTTGTGACATTTTTCACATTGTTTTTCATTTGGAAATTTCTGGAGAATAATATGTGTTAAAGCAGATACATTTCGAATTTTGAAAGAAGAACTCAGTTAAAACAATACAACATTATTTACATGCAGAAAATAATGTTTGGTAATCTTGTTAGTAAACTGTGAAAGAAGTTAAAATTGTTATTTCATTCATTTTCTTAATGTGTTTGCTTAAGATATTAGGATTTGATATCAAGTGGCTAGAAGTTTTCTTTCATAAAGAGTCAACTCAATTATATGGTAAAGTGCTCGTTTAAGCTTTTAGAATTATGTTTAATACTAATCATATGCTAGTAAATTTGTAAAATTTTGAAATTGAAAAAAATTGAAAGATATGAAAATTTTCAAAATTAGTAAAGTTGTTAAAGTTTTTGAAAATTCGTAAGGTTTGGAAATTTAAAAAATTAAAAAATGGTAAAATTTTGGACATTACTTTAGTTGATAAATTTTTTGAAATTTAGTAAAATTCTGAAAATTGCTTCAGTTGATAAACTTTTTGAAAATTAGTAAAATTTTGAAATTTAAAAAAATTTTTTTAAATTTGATAACTTTCTAGGGTACACGTTAACCCCCGTTCGGAATTCTTCAGAGTACCTGTCGTGGCGCACCCCCACTCCAAATTTCCCATAGTACCTGTCATGGCGGATTTCCCATGATTTTAAAGGAACATTTTTTTTATCATAGACATGCTTGATTAATTATTACATTTTTAAGTATGCTCTTCTCGGTAACAAATACATAAACTCACCCTTTTAGTGACAGTTATACGGCCCCTTTTCACTTAAGAAGAGCAAATTTAGGTACGTTACAAAGAATTTAGAAACCTTTTTTAAAATTTTTTGAGAGGTTTTCCTGGAATAAATAAGGATAAAAGGACACTATGTTATTTTTTACGATTTTTGTGACACGCTTTTGGAGTTTTCCAACGAGAATTCTCTGGACTAGTGGGAAAAACCGGTTCATCGGGTATGTGTCTTTGCCCCATATGTTGGGGATAGACAAAGCTCCAAGTAAGTATAAAAGCGGGTGAGAGCTCTACACAACCTTCAGTATAGTTTCAATCTTGAGACCAATTGCCGCAAAATGTCTGAGAACAAACCAACTCACGCTGCTATTGCTGATATCCAAATCATTGCAGCCCAGGATTCATATACAGCCTCAATTGACATAGTAGGCGTACGGTCTGCATTGAAACGTCGCTTATCTGAGGTAAATGCTCCTCGACACGACATCTTGGGAATGCTTGTTAAATAGCATTGACTATAGAACAGCCTTTTTTGAAACTGGACACGGGTAACTGAAACCTGTGGAATTGGGGAAATTCAGCATTGTCTTCAGCACTTCCAACGGCAGCAAGGAAATCGCCTTTAATGTCCCTGGAGATAAAGAGGAGACCACCACAGGAGTTAGTGAAAAAAATGGCCCAATATACATTTTAAGAGCGAAAATTCAGTCTCCTAGCGAAATGCTTATTCGTCAGATTATTTCTGTTAAATTCGAATATTTCAGCGAGCAAGTTAAACCACAATTACCAAAATCATTTGTTGACTCACACGTTCATTTAGTTTTTTTGAAAATAACCAGTATGTTTACATCCTATATTGTAGCAAAAATGAAATACTTACTAACAGAATAATTATATTTATTGTTAGTTTTTGATTACATCTACTCAAACTATACCACTTCTTATTGTTAAAGAAGTATGAATCAAAATAAACATTTTACGGAATAAATTTAGCTGAAAATAAAAACTGTGATTTTCCTTTCTATGACCTGTCTCTAATGTTGATTTTACGTAATATTATCTCATTTATGTAGTGTAGTTTTTGTGGAATTAGGAAGATTTATTTATTTTCATTCATTATTGGTATAAAATAATATTTCTTCGCGATTTTTAGAAATAATCAATTTTTATATTCAAATTTTTTGTACTGCATGAGTGCTAATACTTCTGGAAATCGTTGGCGTCTCTGTTAATCTCGCAGTGAATAATAAATTCTGCTAGACCAGATCTGACTTTCCCATTCAAGAGACTCTTCTCGTATAAACCCAAAAATTTCTGGCCTTCTGCACTTGCATCTAAGAATGAGCGTACGGACTGTAAACAGACATACAATACTCAGAAAAATTATACCAAGGTACAATAAAAGTGCACACGAATTTTTCAAAATTGTAATTTTGACAAAACTTAAGTTTTTTATATCGCTGAATCTTAATCCACGCCCTTTTTTAGCTGGTTCAGGTATATTATTTTCTTCAGGATTTCGTTTTTCGAATAATAAAAAAATAATAAACTGCTGGTGGAAATTATCTACATGCCTGTTTTTTTAAGTATTTCTAAAGTGCCTGAATATTTATAATATGAATATAAAAATGTCTTCTTTTCAAACAGTAAAATTCAATACATATTCGCGTCTAAAAAGCCCAATTTGAAGACAAATCTTAACGATATAAAAAATATATATTGTAAAAAACGTGAAACTTCGATATTTTTGAAAAATTGGAATAACTCTGGAACTATTTAACACTTGCTTCAATTATTTTAAAGGTTGGTCAGCAAGGTATTCTTCTAAACTATAAAGACATTTTTAGATTTTTTCCCTGCATTCTGCTCTAGCGGAAAACTTGGTACAAAGTAACACAATTTGAAAAATCAGTAAATACTTACCAACAATAAAAAAATTTATTATGTACCCTACTTTATTAAAACTTTAATTATATTTATAGAAATATTATTTCTCTAAATTTTATTTTTAATTTGGTTAGTATATTTATTTTTTACGATTTTCTATGTGACTGAAGTTTGCAACGTTTATAAACGAAAATATAAAATTTCCAAAATTTATCTTAGTGATTATTTGCACCTGGTGACAGGTAACATAAAAAATAGTTTAATCCTAATAATTCTTAATAGCTGACTAAGTTTTGCACACCTAGGGACTATGAAAATTATATAGAAAATAATAAACATAAATTAATTTCCGTTTATAAATGTTGCAAACTTCAGTTACGTAATTTTGCCACTTTTTTGTACTTCGTTCGATCCTAGGGTAGAATCTAAGTGAAATATTCTAAAATTATCTTATCAATTTTAAAAAATACCATACAGTCTTACTTTTAAAATGAGCCAAAGAACTTTCATGAATGTTGATTATTTCCAGAGGTTTTACAATTTTTTGAAAACTAGAGACATCACTGAAAAAAACAATGAAAAAAAGTGCTTCCACATTATTGATATCAAACCTCCACGCTCTGAGTATCCGTGATTTCCTGCAATACTACTAAAAGTTTTTTTTCGAGCCCTAACTGCGGCACAACTTTCTCGACATCCTCCTTATTTAATGTAATTAACGTCGCAAAATCAATAAATTCCTCTGTAAAAAGAAAAAACTTTAAGATCCGCTCAGCATTTGTTGTAAAGGGAAATGTTGTGTGAACGCTAGGTTCACAATTTAAACACGTCTCTGCCACGCATGCGCGGCTGAGGCGACAGTCTCCAGCGGGCAGTAATTTGGAAAATTTGCAACAAGAATAATATAGCTAAATTGAAAACGAAAGATTTCTGTAAAGAAATCAGCAGGATATATTTGTCGCAATCAAAACTAGGTGATTTCGAAACTCACAGATACGAATCACGAACAAGAGCATTATGTAATAATGAACAATGTCGCCAGAGGACTACTAGATTTTGCATTGATTGCAACATGTATTGCTGCTTACATTGTTTCTCAGAAAATGTAAAAAAAATATATAAAATCCCTTAAAAAAAAAAGAGAGACCATGGATTCTCAAAGTTTAGACATTTATTCCACCCATTAGTGAGATTCCAGGTTAATTACAGACACGAAAAGCTTTGGAAAATGGTTCACAAAAAAAAAATAGGCACGAAAAATCACGTTTTTTTTTTGTTTAAACTGCATTTTGGGATAAGTAAATTTTTTGAGGAATTTCATTGGCCCCGTTGGAAAGAGGAGATCTTAAGCAATAAAAATATATGTGTCTCAATTTTTTCTAGTGTCGAATAGTCTTTGTTATTGGCCGTTGAAAAGCAGTGTACCGGTAGTGGCGTTTTGGCCGTTTAAGGGTTAAAAGGCGCAAAATTCTTCTCCCGGTTAAATGCAAATTCAGGCTACCACCAAATCAAGTTGGCACCGGAAAGCCAATTATTGACGACTATTATTACCCCCTACGGTCGTTTTAAGTATAACAGATTGCCTTTCGGCATCAACTGCGCCTCAGACCACTTTACAAAAAAAATCGAAAAAGTATTACGCGACATAACAAATATACTAATACATATCGATAACGTCATAATATTCGGGCAGACAGCAGAGGAACATGACGAAATCCTCAGAACTGCATTGAAACGGCTATATGAAGCCGGAATCACCCTCAATAAACATAAATGTAAATTCGCGGTCACAGAGATCGAGTTCTTAGGCCACATGATTTCGGGTAAAGGCATCGCTGTATACCCACGACGCGTAGCTGCCATAGTTGGTTTTCCGACCCGAAAAAACGAAACTGCGGTAATGCAATTTTTAGGAATGGTAAATTTCACCCCAAAGTACATACCAAACAAATCTCAGTTGTTAGAACTCCTTAACGTTTTATTGAAAGACAATGTAACCTTCAATTGGGTAGAAGCTCAGAATCGCGCGTTGAATGAAATTAAGACCTATGTTATGCGTACAATACGATTGAGGCTCATTCTCCCTAACCCTATATAGTCATTTATACAACAGGAAATGAGGCTGACTTTATAAATTTGCTTGTATGCATTTCCGTAAGCATTGAGAAAACATAACCCCAATGTTACCTCAATGTAATGCTATGCGAAATTTAATAACCTTTTTATATTTTAATTTTTGATAAGTTTGTAATCAAAATGTAATAATTTGTTAGCTTTATTTTTAAGAATTAATATACTATTTCATTGTAAAGAGATTAAAATAAAAAATTGACCTGTATGTAACCCGCGAAAACATAATCCTAAAGTTGCATCAATGTACACACGCACAACACAGGTCTTATATATAAAAATTAAAACCACCAATACGTACCTTTAAATCTTTCCACGAGACAGGATAGGTGTAGTACGTCCAAAAACTCGACAGTTATTTCTCCATCTCTGATAATCACAAAAAGCACAATTTCCACTTTCGAAACTTCGCTCGCGTATTCCAATTCTAAGACGAAACGCACTAAATAATTGCATTATGCATCATGAGTCATGGGCCTGTCAATTCAGCGGACCGAAAGAGAGCCTGGCGCATGCGCAATGCACCAGGCAGACAAATCTGGGACCACCGGCAATTAGTTGGCTGTGCTAACTTTTCGATAGTTGAAGGGCCTAATGCATTGCTGCAGCGGCCAATTAATACGCAACAATTATAACTGGTCACTGTGGCCAACGGACTTGGCTGCCCTGACAGTTTTAACATACGTTCTAACCAACTATTCTTATCCAACAAAAAATGGGTGTGTCAACCAACCATTTCTCTGAGTGTGACAATGCACATTCCTAATCACTCGGTGATTCAATAAGATCTAAAGAAAAATAAATATTACATACGAGGCCGTAATAAAAATTTGTAACGCTCTGGGGGGGGGGCACCACGAGGTTCACTCCAATGTTAAACATACACAGACCTTATAAAAAAAGCGACCGGAGGGGGGTCCAAACTGTCATGAAAAAGCGTTAAGTATTTTTTAAAGTCTCAGAAAATTATTTTTGGTGACTGTTTTGAAAATATTAAAAATCAGTTGTATCTGGATGGTCTGAAAGATCTAAATTCTAAAATCTGAAATTCTATCGAAGAACCTAGAACCTAATGGAATGAGAGTGTCCTGGAAATTTCTACTCAATATCTTTTGTTAGCTTTAGTCAATTTCCCGAGTACCCCATTCTATGAATTGAACGATTAAACCTAGAGGCGTAAAGAAAAGCAGGTATATCTGAAACGAGAGGGCGGAGCACCTCTGACACTCCTATTAGATCCCATCGTTTTTGTTGTTTTTCATGAAATATTTTCTATTTCTTTTTACCATCATGTCTACTTATAATTCTTTAAAAAATTTTAAATTCAAAAGCAAATTATTATCTTATATAAAAAAGGTATTATAATAAGATATAATAAGTCAATATGAATTGAAAATAAAATTCTCGGTTACAGAAGCTTAAAATTTATAACTTAACTTCAATTGAAATGTTTACTCAAATGGGCTTTCTGTCCACTATAAATAAATATCTATTTATCTATTAATGAGCAAAATATATTCAAGAAATAATTGTAAGAAAGACGCAAAGGCTTCAACCCATGTGAACGATGCAAATCATATACCGAAAATATCCAGCTAATCGTACCAAGATTTCGATATATAGAGGCCCTTCGTCCTGAAATTCGTGCCGAAATTTCTGTACACGTAGCCCTGTCATTAAAAAATGTACACTTTGACAATTGAAACGTTTATGGTTGAAATTAACATCAAAGAAACTGAGGCTCGAACTGAGCAGTATGGTATTTTAGATAAAAAATTAAGTGATAAAATATTAAAAACTATGCATTTACTTATACATATTCGTATTGTTTAAATTGAACCTAAATTTCTAATTCAGGTTGTACACTATTTAGAAATTATCTCAAGTTCAAAAATTATTTTAACACTTAAGGAAAAAATTTCCATTTTTAATTGTAACCAACTTTAGAAGATTGCACTAGGCGAACTTTCGAATAAGTATTTTAGTTTAAAATTGTTTAATTATTTAGAGTTATTCAGAGTTAAAACGTACCACAGAGATTCGTAGAGAATCCTTTAAAGAATTAAATTGAGTTAAGTAAAAAAAACTCCCTTATAAAAGTGACTCTTGTAGAAAATGGCGATTTAAGATTTTTGGTGGGAATTCGATTGTTTCAAGAGATTTTTTTTGAGAAAAGAAGCGTTTTATTATTTTATTGTTTCAAAAAAAATTTAGGAAAACAATTATGTCTTATTTTACTATGTATTAAAAAACGAGATTTCGAACAAATACTTTTATCAAAATATGTATTAGATTTTTAAAGAATTTTATATGCAAAAAGCCCAGTTTCGGAAAAATGTTGATTATCTAGTTCTGCACTGCAATAATTGAAATGTACATAATGTTTCAAAATCGATAATCATATAAATAAAAATGTTCACAATTTAAAAACTTCAAATACAACCCCGTTTCAACATAAAAGCATTACAAATCATATATAGTATTGTTCAAAATAAAATAGCAACAAAATTTCAGTTTTACAATTTGAAGGACCTAAAATTAAAAATAGAATAGTGTCCAACATTGAACAATTGTACAATTCTGCAATTGTTTCATTTCAAATGTAAAGGCTCAATAGTTGAAATTTTTCCAAATGAAAACTTTCATAATCAAATCATATCAACTTTAAGTGCTAAAAATTAGAGGAGAATTTCATACTCAATAAGTATGAAATTTCATATGTGTAAATAGTTTGGAGTTACAAAATTTTGAATTTGTTATTAGTTATTGTCAGTTTATTGTTATTTTCCTAGATCGTCGGGTAACACATAGTTCTAATTGCTCCAGTGATCATTAATATTTTCAGAAAACTCTATTATCGATTGAAAATCTATTCGGCGACAGCGCCTCTTTCGCTGCTTTTACTCATAACAACTGTTAAGAGGGGATGGATGCTTGTGCGGGTAGAGAGACACAGCAGGTTGGGTCAAGATTTTCGCCGACAGCGCCGTCTACATTTATCATGACCTACTAATAATTCTATCCCCACTCCGCCGCCACTTGCCGCATCTACTGTTATAATATCTTTGCGTCTACGGGAGCGGTGGGGCCAAGGCGCATATTGAAAGCCAAACCGAACGTGCCAGTGATTTTCTGTTTCTCGATTCTCGCGCTTGTCTTCGCCAGCCATATCTGTAGCTGATTCGGAGCTGTATCTGCACGCCGAAAATATTAAAATTAAAGAGGACCTAAAATTATTATATTTATGATTATGATAAAATTAATTAATTTCTATTACGCTTTCTTTTTAAACAAGGGACATTTTCGAGATCCTAAATAAATTTAACAAAAAATTGTTTTCGTACTTTAGATTTGCAGTGAAATTTCAAGAATTATATTTTTAACTAAATTTAAAATTTAAATGAAATTAAAATCAATTTAAAAAGTAAGGAAATTTTAGTTCAATTCAGAAGTTAATTAAATTTAAAAATTTAATAAAGTTTAGTTAAATTAATTCCTCATCTGGTTTCTTTTAAAAGAGACGTTTTCGAGATACGATATACATAAGTTCAAAAATATTCATGTCAAATTTTAGAATTGTAGCGAAATTTAAAAAATTATTTTAAAAACTTTAATTTTTACAAAAATATTGAATTGAAGGTTCAAATACTTCACTGTATAAATTTATTCTACGTGTATTTTTAAATCCTAAAATATTTTATTATTTTTTTGCATAATTAAGGTACAACTGAAGTAATATTTACACTTCTCTGTTGTGTCGAATTGACAATTTACATTTAATTACAAGGAAACATTTAAGGTTTTCACTAATCATTTAATTATTTATCAAAATTTTATTAAAATTCTGTTTTGTTTTTTATTATGTCAAGCGTATAATATTTTTTCTCATAATTTGATTAATTACAAAAACCAGGAACTAGAATGTATCTTGCACATTAAAACTTAATTTTAAAAGGTTGAGGGCAGTTAACCACTTGCAATTATTATGCACATCAGAATTCACAACTTCAAAGAAATCCAAATAGTTTATAGAAATAATTAAAAGAATCGAAGAATCCACCAAAATTCAAAAGAAATATAAGGCGTATTGGGGTGCATCTCAGCAATTAAGCCTATTACAAAAAACGGAAAAGGAAAGAATTGCAAAGAATGAAAACAATTCATTAATTTTTTGCGAACCGGGAAATGAACGGAAATTTGTTACCTTGATTAAAACGACCACCTGAATTTCTTAGTATTTTAAAAATTATTATATTAATTGGTGTTTTTCTGTAAATATAGTTATATTATTTCATATTTGTAGAAAAATTCCTACGAAGGATTGAAAAAATTTTTTATTTTATTTATTTCTTCAATTTTATTTCTTTTAAGTTTGCAATAACCAAGAAAAACTATCCAATTAGGGCTTTTAAGTGTTTAAAAATCGTGATTTATTTATTTCATAAATAGTTTCGAAATAATTTTCACATTTTACATATCAGCTGGTTTTCAGGTAAGAAAGTCACGAAGAGGATCACAGGGTCTTTTATTATCTCAAACTTGTAACTTACGCTTTGACTTACAGATAATGAAACACCTCGTATCAGTTACGAGGGTGAATCAAATATTAACCGGAATTCTTTTTTAATATTTATTTATTTATAAAACAATACAAAAATACTATTGATTATTTTTCTGCATAGTCTCCTTCACGCTCTACAAATTTTTTCCAGTGGTTTGGAAGCTTGTTAATTCCTTGCTCGTAGAAACTTTGAGGTCGATTCATCAACCAATTGCGCACGAATTCCTCAACATCTTGATCGTTGTCAAATCGCA
>NC_046662.1:119668282-119682825 GCF_010883055.1 Belonocnema kinseyi
AGACGGGTTTTGGCTTTCACAGGACCGGCTTCGTCTTTCCTTCGCCATTCTTTACTCGCCATCTTGGACTCGGGAGTGTAATGATGCACCCATGTTTCTTCAGATGTCACGATATGCTTCAAAAAAGTCTCTCCCTCCCGCTGAAATCGATTCAGATGTCTCTTACTGATTCGCAGTCGGATGTTCTTTTGATCTTCGTTCAATAACTTCGGGACCCATCGGGCACAGATTTTTTTGAAACCAAGATGATTTTTAATGATTGTTTGAGCGCTTCCATAGCTAATGCCCACCTGTAAAGCGATTTCATGAATAGTGAACTGCCTGTCACTTTCAATAAGGTCACGAACTGCACCAATGTTATCGCCAGAGACACTTGATCTTGGACGTCGATTATGACTCACATTTTCCACACTTTCTCGTCCACTCTTAAACTTTATGGCCCAACCAAACACTTGAGTTTGAGACAGAGTATCATCCCCATACTGATCCTTCAATCGAGTCAAAATTTCGCACGGTTTAACGCCTTCTTTAGTTAAAAACTTTATTATAACCCGTTGTGCAACGGACGCTGGAACCTGTTGCTCACTCATAGCTGTACTGACGAATTGACTGAGTCAAACAGCTCATCAAGCGTTTTACCCACTCCTAATACACTACATTACAAGAACCTACACTGTGAGAGTGCTTGCGATTGGCTAAGAAAAGTATTTGTAAAATTCCGGTTTATATTTGATCCATAAAGAATAGACAAGTTGCAATTTTCAGAGAAAAAAGTAATTTTTAACTTTAAAAAAAAACCAAATTGTCGATTAAAAAAGTTAAATTTTGAGCCAAAGAGGCAAATCTTTCAGAAATACGATTTAACAAAAAAACTAGATTTAACAAACATGAAAAAAACACGGAAAAGTTCATTTATAAACGAATCCTGCTCTAATTTTCTTCAAGAGTGTTAAATTATTTATTAAAATAGACTTATTTCGACCTTAACAATTGCATTTTTTAATCAAAAGACGATGTAACAAAAATCTAGAAAATTAGTTTTCGACCAAAAAGATTAATTTTCAACAAAATAAATTAATTTTCTACCAAATAATTAAATTTTAAACTTATAAAGTATAAATTTGGAACGAAAATGGAAAATTTCATTTTTCAGATGAAAAGTTAATTTTGAGCAGAACAAAAAACCCAAATTGTCAAGAAAATTGTTTCATGTTAAAAAAATATTAATTTTCAACTAAATCGAGGATTTACATTTTCAAAAAACAGTCAACCCCAAAGATCAAGGGAAGTCCTAAATATATGAATCTTTAATAATAAAATTCAACTTTTAACTAAGTCGTTTAATTTTCAATTAAAGAAGATAAATTGCAAACAAAATAGTTAAATTTTTAACCAAAGAAATGAATTTTCCAGCATTATATTAATGATCTACCAAAATAAGACGAGCTTTCAACAAAATATATTAATTTTAAACAAAAATTTTTTATTTTAAAGCCGGGAGGACGATTTACCTATAAAAAGGTTGAATTTTCAAATAAAAATATGATTTTTTAAGAAAAAACTTCATTTTCAACCGATTAGTTCGATTTTTTACAAATTGCTGAATCATCAACTAAATTAGATTGATTTAGACCCAAACAGTTCCATTTTTAACAAAAAATGATGAATTTTCAACGCAGAAAATTTATTTTCGGTAGAAGAAGACAAATTTGTAGCAAAATACATGAATCTCCAGTAAGAAAGGAGCAATTTTAAACTAGCAAATATGAATTTTTAATGAAAATATTAATTTAAATCAAAAATGAAATATTTACCTTGTTAGTTTAAAAAATTCATTCTTATTTTAAAAAACGAATTTTCAACTTTATATTTTGAACAAAAGAGTTCAGCCTTAATATGACGTTTTATCTGCAGAAGATTAATTTTCTAAAAATAGAATAGTTAAATTTTCGACCAAAGAGGTGAATCTAAAACCAAAAGAATAATTTTTTTACAAAGTAGTTTAACTTTTAACCACGCTTCTGTATTCCTAACGAAACAAGATGACTTTTTAACAAATATAATAAAATATAATAGTAGACTTTCTACCAAAAAGCATTTAAACGGACTAAACGAGAAAAAGGGGTTTCTTAAAAACAGAGAAAAAAATTACGATTCTTTAAAAATTAATAATAAGGAAACATAATAAATATTATCTAAGTTCCTAACCTTTCTTCCACTGCCTCCAACTCCTGTTCAAACTATAGTTTGTAGCATGACTCCCCCCCCCCCCCATGCAATTGGTAATGCAGTTTACTGACGGTCCTTTTAAGTTTCTATTATTGTATTTAATAAAATTATCCTTATAAGGTATAATTTAAATTTTGTTTAGCATAAAAATACGCAACGAAAAATCTACAAGACTCAGAAGACGAAATTATAACAATTAAAAGAATGACAGAGAACCAGTATATTTTATTCATATTGGTTAAAATATCAATATTACAGAGAAAAGTAACAACGTTTTACTTTAACGGGTTATTTTATTACAAACTAACAATTAAGAAATTAATTTTTTTTAACTTTCCAATAATTTCTGACCTTTTAGCTTAAATTGAGTAATGTAAGGCGAAATATTTATATATTCTGATCAACCACTCGAGCAAAATTCAAAAATACATATTTTCAATTTTGAAATTATGGAGTTCTCAATTTAAAAAATCGGGACATAATTTACATATATAGTAAGATACATAAATTTAAATAAATTTTTATATAAAAAATAAAATTAAATTAAAAATAACTTTATTATATAATTGTATCGTTTAAATATAATTTATTTAATTTATAATTAATTACACAAGCATACAAATTTACGAATTATTGTTTACTTAGATTTATCATTGAGAGGGAGGCGGTATTCCTATAAAATTTAACTCCACATGTAAAAACTCCAAATCGCTAATTCTACGTGCGAGAACGCTACATGATCATATTTATTTTAAAAAATTAGTTATTTTAAATTTGATCTTAAGGCCATGTGACGAGTGTCAAGCAATAAGAAAGGTGGTTCTGGTCCTAAATTTTATTAATTATGAAAAACGTAAACAAAATTATTTAAAACAAAAAACTTTTTTTCTAATGATACAAATTTAGGACCAGGCCCGCATTTCTTAGCGCTTCTTGTTTAGTATCCAAAATTTTCAACTCGATGTGGCACTGCGTTTAAATATAAGTTCGGAAATAAAAAAAGTGCCGGTAAGTTAGGAATCTGGTCATGTGACCTACTCATCACATGGTCTTAATATGTTTATCAATTAAAACTTTTAATGTCTTCAAATGTATAGTTTCATTCAGTAGAATTTCTACCGCCTCTTTTTCAAAACAACAAAATAATATTATTCATAGACAGTAAATTTTAACTGCAAAATGACTAATTTTTTCCATAAAAGATGTAGCAGCTAAAAATATTTATTACGATACAATTACATTTTAATTCAATTTAAAAGTACATCTTATGCATCTACATATTTTCTTGATGCAAAATTTATTCAAATAATTGATTCATTAATTGAAAGTAATAATTCAAAATTCTCAATATAAAATTTGTATTTTATATTTTTAAGTATTTACCGAATTAGTGTCGGCTATTTGATCGACTTGTTCGACGGGTGAAGATTGCAGGGGTAAAGTAGTTTGATTGCGTGATCTTCGGGTTGAGAGGCATGGGGGGATCAGGAAATTTTCACCGGGAGCGCCGTCTACAATCAGTTCCACGAACTAAACACGTGCCGCATCTAGGTTTATAATATCTTTCGATAAATTAATTAAAACCTACTTTTCCCGGTTTCATGACTTTTTTTATTTCTCGAAAAAAATGACTGGCGCACACTTTGGGAAATTTGCAGTAGAGCACGGTTAACATAACCTAAAAATACACATAAATCACTACTGCGCATGACAGAAAGATCAGCGTTCATACATAATTTACTGTGCTCAGTACCCTGCGGAATTTAGAGAGGAGTCCTTTGGAAAATTTGCATGCTGTTAGGTGAAGAAATTAGATAGGAAGCGAGACTTATATTAATAAATAGAGGGCATCATGTCTAATCTAACTTTCTAAATGCAAGAAATTGACAAGGGGGGAAGTGACACGGTTTGCTCAGAATCGCCATGTCACGTGCAGGGTACAATGTACATACGTATACACGTCTCAAGAAAAGTGAGCTACAATATGAAAAAATAACATCTTAAATGCCGATTCAGCCTCACTAGGGTACAGGTCAGAGAATAAAAAAATGACAGTTTTTATTTTCAGTTACATTGTTCTTTATTAATGTTTCTTTACTCACGCATATTTTACAATAACAAGTGGTGTCATTTGAAGAAAAAATATTATTAGTATTTAAAAAAGTGTAATTCTTTTGGTAACAAGTATTTTACTTTTACTTAATCATAAGAGATACTATTACAAAAATTTACAAAAATATTATTAGTATTAAACATAATTCTAAAAGCTTAAACGAGTACTTTACTATATAATTAACTTAACACTTTATAAAAGGAAACCTCTTGACAATTTATATCAAACCCTAATATCTTAAGCAAACACATTGAGAAAGTAAATTTACTTCTTTCACAGTTTACCACAAAGATTACCGAACATTATTTTCTGCATGTAAATAATTTTGTACTGTTTTAACTGAGTTCTTCTTTCAAAATTGAGAATCTATCTGCTTTAACCCATTTTATTCCCCAAAAATTTCCAAATGAAAAACAATGTGAAAAATCTCACAGAATTGAATACATAGAAACTCAAAAATTATTGCGAACATAAACTATTATCAAGAGGAAACTTTTGCATAACACAAATGTTGTCCTTATCGATCTATAAACTTTTGACTGACGATGGGAACATATTTTTATTAAAGAGTTTTAAACCATAGATGCTTAAAAATTTCGTTTGAATAAATTTTATTCTTAATAAGCTTGCACATTGGTTTTATTAGAACATTTTTTCTCAAACAGTTTTTACAGTAAATTTTCTCTACGCAGTGGAACAATAATGTTAGAGAAACTAGATCAAATTTTAGGAGTGATGAGAAAAAATTAGTTGTTGTCTTAAGTTATTCTCTACACCATAATTATGTTCTACATAGTTTGTCATTAGCTGGCTTCAGTGTCGTTGAGACGTTACATAACCATTGGAACGCTTACTTTAAAGATGGACAAGACTAAATTTACTTAGAATCTTTCAATAGCTTTTATTTTTTATTTTTACATACACCGAGAATTATAAACTTTTAACATCCCTCACCCCCGCCCCAAGCTGCAGTTTGCGCAATTAGTTTTCATTATTATTCCCTCTTTCCAATTTCTAAACTAAAACGGAATTTTTATAACAGCCCCCCCCCTCACCCAGTCGTAAAAAAAGAGGAGTTGGTGGCTGAGAAACTATTAAATTCTCTTCCGAAAATTTTCGAACGAGAATTTAATTTATGACCATGAGCAAGCGCTCATGGATCCCCAGCCACCAATTGTAGCATTGTTTTTCTATTTAGAAGAAAGTTTTAAACGAGAATTAGGTTCATGGATTTTGCCTAATGTGAGAAACGTAACTCCTTATACGAATACAAATTCGGAGAAAAACCCATAAAAAACTTAGCGTCAAGATTCGAAAAAATGTTTAGAGCAACATTTATTTTTAAGGGTAACATTTTACCAAAAGAATAATACTTTTTCTATTGATTGTAATATTTTATATACATTTTCTAACATTTTACTAACAATTTTTTAATAAAAATGAGTTTATCGTTTTTTAATTTTATAAAAACGTTTCTGCGTATACCAGCTTTAAAAACATAGAATAAAAAACAAGAAAACCCATATTTTTATACTTTCTAAAAATAAAACAAACTTTTTGAAAATTAGTAAAATGAAAAAAAAATTTAATTGATAAACGGTAAAATTTTTAACATTACTTGAGTTGACTTTAGTTGATAATAGTACCTGTCATGGAAGACCTTCCACTCCAAATTCTCCATAGTACATGTCGTAGCAGACCCCCTACTCCAAATTCTCCATAGTACCTTTCATTGCGGACCCCCCACTCCAAATTATCCATAGTACCTGTCGTAGCGGACCCCACACTCCAAATTCTCCATAATACCTGCCATGACAGACCCCCACTCCAAATTCTCCATAGTGTGCGCTATCTACTTTCCCTGAATCGATCTTGGATCTCAATTACAGAACGATGTGTTTGGGGGGCAACCATAAATTACGTAACGCTTTTTAAGGGTTAATGGACCAGAGCGCCGATGTTATGTTAGTGTTACTCCATATAGGGTCATCTTTTCGCAAAACGTTACGTAACGTTAAAAAAATTTCATTTTTGCCTTGATTCTCCAGAAATTACATTTCTTTCCGATCTACGTACTTACTCTCTGTCTGTGACACAATTTTATCACTATACCCAAAACCATTCACGCATGGATGGAAAATCCATTTGAAGAAAAAGAAAGTTCTGTCAATATTACAGTTGAGACATTTTTGTAGACTTCGAATATTCTGTATAAATAACAAAATAAAAATATTTTATTAAATAATATTAGTACGAGGAATACAGTTTTTTCTTTATTTTGACAAATTAATAAAGCAATAAAAGTTTGGTATAGATACACTTTTGTCTACTTCTACTACCCTGAAATTAGAAAGAATGACGAATTACATGACCCTACATTTTTAACCGTAACATTAATTATGAAAAATAAAATGTTAAATTATTTGGTGTGGCCTACTCTTCTGTCCAAAATTTCCTTTCTCTCGCCTCTTCTGCGTTCTATTACTTGTCGCTCCTGACCCATTACTAGGATAAAACGCTAATTTTTAACGCTTTTCAGGCAGCTGTGGTTCATCTTCACGCATTGTGACCTTTATTGAAAGTTCAATAAATTCAATTTTGAGAATTTTAAATGTTAAAAAAGGTTCAAAACACAACAGTGCAAAGTAAGTACATTTAAATTCCACAAATTTTATGGAAAACTTTTTAAAGTATTAAATAAAGATCGAAGGCTTCTAAAATAAACAGTATCACATTATATGCATGAAAACAATTTATTTTGTTTCTGGCGAGTGTAAACTATCAGTTAAAAATTCAATTAAATATTGAGACCACATTAAATTTGTCAATTTCAATTTAAAATGTTTTAAAATGTAACACTAGAGTGAAAACATCAATTCAAAAAAATATAAATAGGAAAATCAATTGCTCCATTGAATAAAGTCACCTTTTGAAATTGAAAATTAAAAAATTCGCAACTTACATTCTACTAATATAGATATAAAAGCTGTCTCTTCCCCGAAGAAGATTGGAATGAGAGAGAAAACAAAGGGTTCATATTTTCTAAATTAACTGAATACATTTATGGAGACTACGTTGATATTTGAGAAAAAACGGACGAAAAGTTTCGGCGTAAAATCAGTGTATCTTCATTCAAAATCCTTTACAACGATTCTTAAGAGGGCTGTGTATATGGGCTTTTGGAGACATGTCATCTAGGTGTAATTTCTCCGAAAGTATTGTGAAAAATATGACTTATGTGGTATTTCTGGGTTAGGAAAATTACGATCTATGGATATGTGTAATCAAAAGTGAAATAATGTTCATTATATTAAAAATATAATTGGTCAAAGTTACCTTACTTTTGAAGGCCAATTTCTCGACTTGTAATGATTATGTCGAAAATTGTATGTCGCATAAACGTAGTTAAAGTCTTTCTGAAAAGATTAACATGTATGAAAGAATTATTGCTTCTAAATAAATACTAAAAAAACATGCATAAGCGAAAAGCATTTTTGCGTTAAATTTAAGGCAAGTAACTACCGACCCCAGCGGCCAAATGCTAGAGAGAGCGTTAGGCACGCCCACGCTGTTGTACTCAATGCAATACATACCCTTACGTCACCCCCGGAAAGTTGCAGGGCCCGTAAGGTCACTAATACCTACGCATACTGGTATACACATCTGGCACCATTCTCAAGAAAACCTTCTTGGATACTCTGACGCTCAACGTATTTGGGCGTTTCTTGAAATTCTGATTCGAATGATATATACTTTTAGGAGTCACTTTTCCCATGAAAAATTGCATGTAATAATTCTTCCAAATTAGGGTAACTTTGATTAAGCCCATTTTTGATATAATAAACATTATTTCACTTTTGATAACACATACACATAGCTCGTTATTTTTCTAATCCGGGCATACCATATAACTCATATTTTTCACAATACTTTCGCAGAAATTACGCATAAACTACATGTCTCGCAAAGCATAACAATCCAATCCAAGCATAACACATCATTTATAATTGTGAACAATGCGTTCATATAAAATAGTCGTAAGAAATGGAAATAAAGTTTGAAATTTGAAAATGTTCTATATGAAATATCGTCTGGTGGAAGCATATCATGGAGATAGTTTCGAAATATACTGAAATATTGCTTTAGAAATTTTAACACTTTCAAAAAATAATATTTGACAAATTTATTTTTTGTTGCGTTCCTCGCTTTCGCAAGCTTAAATTTTCATAACTTTCTAATTTACAAATATGGAAAAAGTAATTCAATTGGGTAGAATTAAGTGAATTTAGAAGAACTCAAAAGAAATTAAAAGAACTGAATAGGATTTACGATAAATTGATGAGATTTCAGGGCGAATTTCAAATGAATTATACAAAATATTTGAAAATCTCTTCAGATCATCACAACAAATTCTGTGAAATCCATTAAAATTTTAAAACTCCATAAAATTATTAAAACCCTTGAAAATCCCTTGAAATTGTTTACATATCTTGAAAATGAAATGGAATATTTAAAAATATCATAAAATATTGAAATTATATTTTACGACTGCGTGGAAAATGTATTGAAGTACATTTATATTAGTTAAATCCCTCAAAATCATAGACAGCCTTTAAAAATCTTATTAGATAATGTTACATATTTTGAAATATTTTAAAATCTCGTACTTCCTGTAAAATCGATTCATATCCTCAGAAATTCTAGAACATTGTTTACTCTAAGGTAACGCAAAAACTTTAAAATTACATAAAAGTAATTAAATTAATTTAAAAAATGCCTTCGAATGTTTTCAAATCACGTAAACTACTTCTAAGTAAAAAGCAGGTGAAAATATCTTTAGAGTTATAAAATACCCGAAAATTTATTTAAATTATTGTAATCTCTTTCAAAGTTCTCAGAGTCTTTATAAATTTATAAATTTAAAATAAATCTTTAAAAATATTTGTAAGACTTCAAGATAATTAAAAAATGGGTATAGACGTGAAATGAATTTTGATTAACCCACGAATTAATGTATTCAATAAAAAGTGACTAATGTTATTTTTTACATCATCCTTATGTAAAATATATTGTTTCCTTTGAAGTGAACTTCGTTTTACGACTACTTTTTCAACTGATAATCAGCTCGTTCACCTGTCGCACGCCAATTTATGTCCGATTGAATTAAATATGATAATTTCAAACTGCACATTTGATTTGTTAAAATGTACTAAGGAAATTTTTGAAGGTAACTTTTTCGAAGCACCCTATTATGTATACAATCTATTATTCATAATTTTAGAATGAATAAATTCTATAAATTTTAAACAGTTCGCCAGCCTAACGCAGTATTGTTTTACAAGTAAAATGTTAATTACAACAAATTACGCCTTGTAATGATTATTCCTAAAATTTAGAAAATTAATAGGCTAGATGCTTTATGAAAAACGTACGGAAACGTCCGCCGGCGGTTCGTCAGTACAGAACCAGTACAAGACAGCATTGTAAAACGTTACCAGCCAGTACTGGCCGCGTATAGTTGCCAAATACTGTGACTTCAGCAATCTGTACTAGGCTCGCACTCCTAGCACAAATTTTACTAATTGATATTGATATTAAAAACATACTTGGTCAAAATTATAACACTTTTGAAGAATAATTTCACGGTTTGTAACGATTATTTAACAATTAAAAAAAAAAAATCTTATATTAAAAACGACTTTTTCTAGTAGAATGAGAAATTGCAATCCAAATTTTTATTTGATAACATGTATATTTAAAAATTATCTCCACCATATGTTTCAATCAGACGAAAATTGAAAAAGAGCATTTTCAACGTCTCAAATTTTATTTCGACTCCTCACAGTTACTTAATGAAAAACTATTGTTAACAATTATTACTTGTGCGGTATGCTTGGATTCGAACAGAAAAACTGAAAATCCTATTCCGCTTGATCGATTTAGTAAAATTTAACCAAAGCATTTATTTCACCTATGTTTTATTATTAAATCCTTCTATAACTTATAAATTCGAAAAACATTCAAATTTATATTTATTTACATTTTAATAATTTATTTGAACGTCTTAAAAGATGCATAAAAGAAATCTATTTAATTGTGTGAATTAAAATAATGTTAACTCTAGAGAGGCGGACAAAACTGATTAAATTAAATTTTCAAATCTTATATTCCACATGAAGGAATTGAAACAATTTATTACAAATATTTCGTGAACTTATTAGAAGGAATTAAATAATTTTGAAATATGAACACTTTTGGGGAGTAGAAGACATCTCTGTGAGGTTATCTGTCGGTACAATTACAAGGAAGAAAACACGTTCCCTTTTGGGAAATAGGAACCTATGCAGCTGAGGTTGAAAATATTTGCCGATTTTTATCAACCTTTTTTTGATTTACTCAGAATAACATAACGATGCTAATGCAGTATATTAAAATTTTATTAATTAATATTGTATAAAAATTGTATTTTTCTCCGCTGTGTCTAATCTCAAACAATGGGAAGGTCTCGCGAGGCCAAGAACCGTACGCTCGATTCTTTAATGAAAAATTGTTAAGACACCAAGCACGATATATGTATTATCATTCGAGAAGAAAGAAATTAAGTTCTGAAATATCATGATAGTGAATTTTTTCTTTGACCAGGAATTTTACAAGTTTTTAGAAGAACTTTTTCAAAAATGAAATCATTAAGTTTACAATGTATAATTCTAAAATCTTTTATCATAACAATTTTCAAAATTGAACTGTAGTTCGTGTATTCGAAACTGAACAATAATTGAATGATTTTATGGTGCGATTCTAAATCAGGTAAAATTAAACAATTTACAGATTTTGACGTTAAAAATTGAACTACTGCAATTCAAAAGCCTTAGTAGTTAATCAAACGGAAACTTCCGACTGTAACTTTATAAACATTCTGTTGTTTCAGTAGAAAAATATACCATTTTTAACCTTTTCAATTGAAACCTTTTTAATTCAGAAAAAGACCAATTTTTCCATAGTCAGCAATGTTTGAGCATTTATTTAAAATGGAATATTAATAAACTAAACAATTCGAATCTAAATTGTTTGAAACCGAAGGACTTGAATCGTTAAAATTTCAGAGAGCTAAACTCAAACTTAGAACATCATAATGATAATTTTATTGTTCTGTTCAAAGAAATGTTTATTTATAAGTGAAAATGTTGCAGAATTTTGATCTGTGAATAGCAGATAAAAATGTAATCATCTAGAAAAAAATGCGAGTAAGTTGAGGAAATACTTATAACTTTTTTAATTAAAACTGTGAACCTTTTGAGAATTATTAAAGGTGTTAATATAGTAAAAAAATTGTCTTATGATTCCTGGTAAAATTCAAAATGATTTTTTTATTTTGAAAAATTAATTTCAGCAGAATACTCCGGAATATTTTAAAACAATAGAAAATTTTGATAAATAAAGAACAATTGAATAGTTATGAATTTGAAAAAATAGGAATAAGTTTAAAAGATATTTAGAAGTTTCGAACAAGTTCAAAAATAAATTGAAACTTTAAAGGATATCAAAAAAATTTTAACAAAATGTAGATTTTCTAAGATTTCAAACAAAAAAGATTAGAAGCTTTTCAAGCATTTTGAAAGGTTTCTAAATATTAAAAAATTTATTTAGATTCCTTACAAAATTGACCATAATTTTTTATTTTGAAAATTTAATTTCAATAGAACATTTAAAAAGATTTTTAAAAATTTCCAAAACTGTAAAAATAATAACGTAAAGTTTCCAAAACATTTAAAAGAAAACATAGATTTTTAAAGATTTCAAAACAAAATTTAGTAGGTTTTTAGGCTTTTTAAAAGACTTCGAGATCATGAATTCTTTTGGAGATATCTGGAAATATTTAAAGTGATTTTTTACTAAGAATATACGCTTTTACAAAGTATTTTAAAAGATTTAAAATAAAAAATTCTATGTATAAATAAAAATTGTACAATTATTTATTTGCAACGACTCAAAATTAAAATAATTTAACTTCTAATTTTAAAAAAGTTCGATAAAAATTTTAATCTTTCAGTTTTTAATGTTTTCAAATTTAAATTGCTTGAAATGATATAATTTTTGAAAATTCATAAACTTGTTGATTTATTCTTTAATTTAGGACATTGACAATCATACCGCTCATTTATAAATAACACCAATTTGATTCGTTAAAACGATTTTCTCATACAAATAGTTTTGTAAGAACAAGAAAAAATCTGTCTCAGCCCAGATTTGAACCGGGCGAAGAATAACTTTAAAATGATTGTTAACCTCCCCTTGAGAGTGGATGGGAGAGGGTAATTATTGTGTGCCCCCCCCCCAGCTCTTCTCTGGATCTGCGCCTGCATCTTTGTCAAGTTTATTTCAATCCTAATATTTAGAAACCATTCCTAGTATAAATATTCAGTGGAAAAGCAAAGCCAGCAAGCATTGATGTTTATTTCACCAAATTTGTGGATGAAATAAATGAATTGCTTGAAAATAGAATTGAAATATGCGGGAAAACATTTTACTGTGCAAGTAAAATGCTTTGTTTGTGACACTCCAGCAAGAGCATTTTGCAAAATACAGTGGGACATGCTGGAAAGCATGCTTGTGAAAGGTGGGCAGTAAAAGGCACAAAAAAAGGCATAGGCAGGACTGTCTTTCCTTCAGTTGACAGCGTCGAAAGATCGGACGAGTCTTTTAGAAACCAGATACAAGCTCCTCATCACAATGGCCGAACAAAAATGCTTGACCTAAGACACAATATTAATATGATCTTTACCTTCGTCCTGGACTTCATGCACTTATGTTGCCTTGGAATTATGAAAAAGCTGATTGAATGGTGTTTTTCTGGTAACTTTAACGTAAGATTAGGACCGAGAATGAGAGATTTTAAAGAATGGAAAGCTACTCAATTTTTTTTCTTTTTACTCTACTGTGGATTAGTTCTCCTAAAAATGTATTGACGAAGTGATTGTACAAACACTTTCTTCTTTTGCATGGAGCATGCAGAATTTTATGCTTTAATAGTGTGTGTTTAACTTTAAATCAGTATGCTAAACGATATCTGATAGCCTTTTTTGTACGATTAAAAGAATTTTACGGAAAAAATCACAAGTACTAAATCATCATAACCTAATACATTTGGCAGATGATGTACGAATTATGGGATGCAGTCTCATCAGAATTTCGGCGTTTGTTTTTGAAAGCTATTTAAAAAAGCTTAAGTAAAAATTGAGAACACCAAACAAACTATTAGCGCAGGTTTGCAGAAGAATCCATTAAGAAAATTCTGTATTTTCTCAAAAGGCAAATATACCTCGTGAAATTCAAATTTTGAGATGGAAACAGAATAATATTCCAAAAATTAAATATAAACAGTACACTATTTGTAACCATGCACCTGACAATGTATTTCTTTTGAATAATAAGCAATTTCTAAAAGTAACAAGAATTAACGAAACTGATGATGGAGTTCAAATTAATGGTCAATAACTTTAAGATTTAACGGAAGCAAACGCGTATTTGTTATACCTTTCCTTCATATGAATATGTAAGTTTCTTGAAGAAACCGAAACTAAAACTGGGATTTTGTATAAAGCATACAGTTTTTAATATTTGGGATAGAGCTAGAACTTAGTTGATGTTAGTGAGTGTCGGCCAGGTAAAAAATTCAAATAATAGATCTTAAATTGTCGGACCAGTATACCGACAATTTAAGATCTATTAATAGAACTAGAACATTTGTGTGAATGGTTCCTTATGGGTCATTATCAAAAAGTTATGAAATTTGAGTCCCGGCCGTTTTGCCTATTTTCGTGATTTAATAGATTTTGTCTTAAATAGTACTAAGATAAAATACACACAGCAAAGTACTTCTTAAAAGAGTTAAAAAATTTTAAGTTGCTTTTTCTTAGAAGTAGGGCATAAAAATCTAGCTCAAATTTCCACTCTGTAACATGTCCCCAACTAGAAATTTGCACACAAAGATTGATATACTTATGATCAAAGAATTTTGCTAATGATTACTGCTGATAGAAATTATTTGTATTAAGTTGGGGAAACTAAAAATTATCAATAGAGATAAATCGGTCAGTTCTAAAGGCCTTTAAATTTATTCTTATAAATTTGTCCTTAAAGTTTTGTTTCCACTCAGTAACAACTCATATTTTGGGATAGAACTCAAAACAAATCACATTTA
>NC_046662.1:119682925-119684511 GCF_010883055.1 Belonocnema kinseyi
TCAAAATGTGCATCGTATGATTTTAGCGTTACCGAATTCGGTAACAGATTTTTTACAATTCCTGATAAAATAAAAATAAAAATATGGATGTAATAGAACTCGGGGAAAAATATTTTTAAGCACTTTTTCAGATTTTTATGTCCACTTTAAACATTTTTATAATAATTTCGAAATTTAATATTTTTGCTCGCTTCACTTGTTCCACTCAGTAACACTGTAGAATACATAATTTATGTTTTAAAATTCATGAACACTAAAAATATTATTCTTGATATCTACTATTGGTATTTTCGTTCTATTTGAACTGTTAAATATTTTGAAAACAATGTTTCAGATGATTTTTGAAAATCCCATTTAAAAAAAGGCCATAGTTATATTTTCACATTTTTTTGGCAACGATCCTTGTAGATTGTAATCATTATAGTAATTATAAGACCATAAACATATACAGGGTGGACACGCTGGGGCTTACATACATAGCGCACTTGACTTCTACTCGAATTGCACAACAGCAGGCAAAAAGCCATTGTACAGGGCATTTTCATATTTCGCGCCTTTAGAATTGCATTCGGATCGGCCATTCGGTCAAGTTCGTACATCTTCGGATCAAGTTTATCATAGTTTCCATGCAATGCCGTCCAAACTTCAAATGGATACAAGTCTCAACAAATATAGGTTATGTTATGTAGTAATTACAAATAATAAAAGTGTTTCATTAATAATGAATGAATAATGAATGATTTATATTTTGATAATTTATTTAAACGTCTTAAAAAATGCAGCAACGAAATCTATGCAAATGTGTGAATTTAAATAATTTTAACTCAAGAGAGGCAGAGTTGAATTGGTGAGAATTAGAATTTCAGAATTTACATTCCGCATGAAGGAATTAAAACAACTTATTACAAATATTTTGTGAACTTATTAAAAGGAATTAAATAAAATCAAAATATGACCACTTCTGAGGAATAAAAAATATCTCTGTGAGGTGCATTACCGGTACAATTAGAAGGAATAAACTAAATTGAAAACACGTTCTCTTTGGGAGAATAGAAAACTGTGTGGCGGTCGCTATGGAAATAGAAGTGAATAAATTTGGGAGGTATCTTATTCTCATTGTGGCATTTTAGGCAGATGGAAAAATCGCGCATTCAAAATAATATAATAATCTTCACTTTTGCCCTGAAATCTGAAAATATTAATTTTTCTCTATTCTACGCATATTACCGGGTTCTGTGCCAATAACATTATGGAATGGCTGCTGAGTGACAAATATTATAAGTTGATAATAACATTGTGCGCTTTTAGTGGACGAAAAGTAAATTGTGTTTAACGCTTATTTGCGGCATAAAAAAGGTATGTTATGAATAGACAGGATTTGTTTTGAATAAAGTGAATAAAATATTACACGCAAAAATTTTTATTGACATCACCTACAATTACTTACAGCGATTTCGGTAAAAAAGTGAATCCGACCATAATTGTGGTTTAAATTATTACTGCCGACATTTTCAGTAATAAACATACAAAACCACAAAACATTTCTTTGGTAAAGAATAATCAATCGAAAGTATAATAAACATGCC
>NC_046662.1:119684611-119689634 GCF_010883055.1 Belonocnema kinseyi
GGCATGTTTATTATACTTTCGATTGATTATTCTTTACCAAAGAAATGTTTTGTGGTTTTGTATGTTTATTACTGAAAATGTCGGCAGTAATAATTTAAACCAAAATTACCTAATAATAATTTAACAAGCATCACTTAATAATAACTTTAATAAGTAACACATTATTTCTGAAATTAATAACTGATTTCCATTGTTTCTTTTCACAGATCGATCATAGATAAATTCACATCAGGAAATGCAGATGGATTTGGTGCACGTCAGCTGGTTCATTTAAATGAACACTATTGGAAAACCGTTATCTCTAGACTTTATCCCAAGACTGGGGATTGATCAGCCTAAAATTAATTCTAAGTCATTCTGATGATAAAGGTGTATCAAAAAGATATCTCAAGGTAATTTAACTTGCCTGAATTTTAATCCATAAAATATTTAGGGATTTTTTTGTACTTTAGACAATGTTTTCTCTGGACCTCATCCTAAAATTTTGTTTGATCAAGCATTAAAATAAATTAGAGACTCGTTGGTGATAGGATTGTTTTAAAAAATTATCTAGACAAGATAACTTAGCCCAGAATTGTTTTTCCATTTTTTTTAGAAATTATTCTATTTTTGAAATCGCTATCTCTGGATCTGATTTCCAAACTGGCTAATGTGTAATAGAGTATGGAGAGAAGAGGGGTGACCAGAGTTATGGAAAGAAGGAGTCGTTATACCAATAGTAAAGAAAGGCAAGGGAGAGGTGGTTAAAGATTATAGGGGGTGACGTTGATGCTAACACTGTATAAAGTATATGTAACTATTACGACATAGTGTTGATGGCAGAGGATGAAGAAGGGATGGCGGGATTAATTACAGGATTAAATAAATACTTATATGGGAAAAAGCTGAATGTAAATGTGGAAAAGACAAAGATAATGAGGTTTAGAAAAGGAGGGGGAAGGAAGAAAGAATGGACAGGTAGATGGAAAGGAATAAAGTTAGAAGAAGTCAAAGTGTATAAATATTTGGGATATATCTTGCAAACGAAAGGAGATCATACAGCTCATATAAGAGAAAGGATAAAAAAAGCAGCAGGGGTCATAAAACAGATATTGGGAATAGGAAAAAGAAGATTTTAAAAAATTGGAGAAGGAGAATGTGATTATTTGATACGCTGGTATGGCTGTATTAGGCTATGGAGCAGAGATATGGGGATAAAAAAAGGAAAGATATTAAGAGTTTACAAGAAAGGTATATAAGATAGACACTAGGGGTAGACTGGAGGACGCCAGGATATATGGTGAGAGAAAAAGCGCAAAAGGGATAAGTTAAGAGTTAGAGCGGGAAAGAGAGTATGGAAATTTGAGACTAAGATGAGGGAGGGAAAGGGAGGGGAGTTGGCGAGAAAGTGTTTGATGGAGGTAGAAGAGAGGAGAGGGAGGACGTTCGAATTAACGAGATGGGAAGAAGAAAGGAAGGAGTTCTTTAATGCCAGAGAAATAGAAGACGGGACTGAAGAAAACTATGAAGAATTGGGAGAGGATGTACTGGAAAAAAGAAGAGAACAGAAAGTTTAGAATATGTGAATGGGAGGATGAAACATGGGAGCATATATGTGAAGGATATAGGAGAGGAATGGAAGATAAAGGAAGCTGGCAAGAAAATGTGGTTAAGATTCTAGGGGAAGATGGATTAGAAGAAGAATGGATGAAGAAGTTGGAAGGTGCAACAGGAGCGAATGAGAGAGAATGAAAGAATGCACGTGAAAAGGGTAAATGGAGGTATAAAGAAGTGAAAGAAGAAGGAAACGGAAGTCGCTTAGATTAAAAGCGTAAAAATTGTAAGTAATGGTAAGGTAAAAGTTAAGTAGACTAAGATGCGTTTGCGTTCTCATGCTCTCTCTCTCTCGCTTGCACTCTTGCTTTCGTTCGATCGCTCACTCGTTTGCTAATAAGTCCTAAATTGTGCTATCGCAGGAAATAGAAATACAAAAAACTAGATATATGAGTAAATAGTTGTAAATAATTGTATATATAGAAAGGATAAGATTGTAAAAAAGATATAGATACAAACGAAAAGATTGTAAGGAATGGAAGTCATGTAAACCCTTAGGGGCACATTATGAATAAAGAAGAAATAGTGAAAATTCAACAAATTGATGAAAGTATTGATTGATGAAATCCATAAATTTTACTTTTTTTTATTGTTCATGAATTTCAATATACGTTTGCTTCAAAAATATATTACTCGGAAATCGAAATTTTTTGTAATGATAACTACGAAAATCTATGAAAAAAGTAAAACCTTTATCAGATTATACTCTTCCTTTTGACTCAAGCAAATCTCCTGACGAAATTTCCTTATTCTCGACATAATGGAGAATTCGCATATTAAACTTATGGTCCTCATAGACGATGGTCCCATAGGCGTAGGAAGAGCTTTTTTGCATGACCATTTGAAACTCATCCATCAATTATCTCTTCGTCTCTGAAAAATAAAAAAATTCAGGAAATTTAAATATTGTTACGCTTTAAAACACACAGTTAGGTTTTTAAAAAGGAAGACGATCAGAATCACTCTGATCGTATGATTTATTACGTTTTTTTATACAAGAGTAGAGTACACGGTAGAAGATAGATCTACTCAAGCGGCGAGCGTTGACGGCTTATATATGCTATAGGTAGGGGGAGGGGTATCAAGATAGGCATGCGTAACAACCCTCTCTTTAAATTAATTTTAGTCCCTTAAAATTTAACCCTTCTATGTTTAAGTATAGGGGCCGATGGTTCGGTGTCTACATTCGCATGGTAGGTTACTACGTTATGTGGTATAGATAGTGCTATATATCCTGCATACTGTAAGTATTCTAAGCTAGTTTTTTTCCAAATACGGAGGCGCCTGTCTTTGGCTATATTGGAGAGAATATTTTCTGTGTCATTCAAGCTGATTCGTGCTTGGCGAAGTTCGTTATTATTAATTTGCTTAGGCAGTTGTAATAATTTTGTTTTTAAGTGACTAACGTCGTCAAGATTAAAATTTGCTTCGTAAGTTACATTAAACCAAGTTTGTGTATAATACTCTGTATCTAAATTTAATTCCAATATATCGTGGTTGTTGTATAATTTACAGTTACTACCGGTTATTATGGTGGCTACATCGATCGCTAATGTTTTCAAATCATCGCTTTCACATAATATATCCAAATTGAATTTTTTCGTAGGTATTACAATGTATCCGATTTGTAAGGGTATAAAGGTTTCAGTATGTAGCAGATATGGAGAGTGGTTACATCTAGTGTTTCCCTTATGCTTTAGTATACTGGCTTCGCAAGTATCGGTGTCGTACAACATAATGTTTGGTTGGTTTCTTCTGCAAATTTTATATTTGTCGATTTCTTTACAACGTTGTATCGTTTGTAGGTCCGTCAGGATATACGAGTCTTTGTATTTGATTATATAGTTATGGTCAGGGATTAGGGACATGTGGATGTTGTGAATTTCTTCTGAAATCGGAATAATGTGTTGGAGGGATCCTTCAACTTTTTCTAGGACAGGTATTTGTATGATATAGGTAAATAGTCCTTTGATAATAGCTACTTTTATTTCGCTAATGCCGAGCAAATGTTGGTAATTCTCTTCGTCATTATCAAAGTGGTATCTTGTCTTATGAGAATATTCAAAATCTTGTATAGTTTGTTTCAAGATTGCTGGCGTTAGGATCTGAAAATGAGGGATGCCGTGTTTACCATCTGCTATGGCGTCTATAGCTGTGTTCATGTCTTCTGTTGTTTCGTCGATCATTATTGCGGCTGTGAACAATTTGGAATTTATATAACTATCCTGTGCATTCCTGTTAACATTTTCAGCCATATCCCTGGCCAAATCTTTTTTTCTTTAGTCACTCTGGCATTAGTAGATGATGAGTCTAAGATCAATTTAAGGATCTTGGTGTGGTTTGTCATTACTTCGGCTAGTTGTTTATTATCGCTATATATTTTGTCGAATTCATCGTTAATTTCAGTTAAATCCGAGTTAGATAATGTTCCGAATAGAGTTTTTGATATATCACCGACAAAGTTTACGAATCCTCTTTTAGTTCTTTGTTTACCGAAAAGCTTTTTTAATATGTTTTCCTTTTGTAATAGACGGTTGAAACGATTTTCTAAGAGTTTAATTTCTTGTTGTGGCGTGCACTTGCTATTGCATGCTGTTTCAATTAAACTGATGGTTTTACTGATAGCGATTCTACTTGTGGTCGAAGTCATGTTTATTCCAATTATGAGTTTCCAAGTATCTTGGTACATGTGTATCCTCGCAATTTCTTCTATGAATACGTTTCCTTGAATTAGTTTTGCAGTAAAATTAGTTGTGGTCGTCGTGAATAGTGCCAGGAGTAGGATCAGGGTCCTCATCTAAAACAAAAGGCATTGTATTATCAAGATGGACTCTGACTAATTTGTTGTCGATTTCAATTTCAAGATTATTATTGTCCAATACTTTGACGATTTTATACGGGCCTTTCCAGCTAGGGTCTAATTTGTTTCGTTTGCTGTTGTTTAATAATTTAACCATTTGCCCCTGTTTGTATATTGGATGTTTTCGAACTATGTTACTGTCTATCCTCTTTTTTGTCTTTTCATCTCAATTTCAATTTTCTGTCTGGCACGTTTGATATTCTCGTCATGTTTCCTTTTCCATTTTGATATGACTTCTTTCATAGTTAGGTTTGGGGAATTTGGTATTGTCGATGGGAGGTTTGGTTCTCTGCCAAAAGTTAACTCGTATGGAGGGAATCCAGTAGTTTCATTTACCATGGTGTTTATAACGAAATTTATATACTTGATATTCTCGTCCCATACGTTGTTGTTTTCGTTTCAAAAAGTTTTAATTAAGTTCGTTAGAGTGGAGTGCATCCGTTCAATGTTTCCGTTGGATTGCGGATGAAATGCAATTGTTTTGGTGTGCTTTATTTTCAATGAGTTTTCAAACTCTTGCATTAGTTCTGAAATGAAGTTTGTTCCTTGGTCTGTGAGAATAGTCCTGGG
>NC_046662.1:119689734-119743918 GCF_010883055.1 Belonocnema kinseyi
TCTATCAAATTTTCGATTAGCGTTGTTGATTCGGTATACTTGAGTGGTATGAGTATTGTATATCTTGTTAGTCGGTCTTGAAGGCTTAGTACGTATTTATTTCCTTTCTTGGTTGTAGGTTAGGGACCATAAATGTCTAATGCTATTTTGTCATTTGGTTTCACTGGGACTTCGGGAATTATACTTTCAGCCTGATTTCGGATACGCGCTGTCTTTTGTAACTGGCATATCGGACATTTTTTCACATATTCGATAACATCTTTGTCTAGTCCAACCCAATGACCTAATTTTTGGGCTTGATCCAATGTCTTATGTTCTCCAAGATGTCCTTTGTGAGCTTCTTCCATTATGGATTTTATGATCTTCTTTAGTGAGTTCTCTAATGTTATTAAAACATAGATGAAAGTTTTCTTCTGCATACATCGTTGAGATGTATTCTATCATTGTTTGTATAGTTTCTTTCTTCAAAGGGGTTACTAATAGGTCGTTTATGGCTATCCGCAAGATCTTATATCCTTTGTCTCGTAATTCTGTTGATATTTCTATTAATTGTGATAGCCATTCTTTTTCGTTATATGGGCCCAGTTTGTCTTTATTGATCTCTTTCCAAAGTTTGCCTGTCGCGTTTGGTTTAACTTTAATTTTGCCTGAGTCTTTTGAGTCCTTTTTCCAATTAGTGTATTTTTCGTATATAGTTGAGAGTATGTTTTCGATTTCTTCTAATTCCATGGGCACTTCGTTTTCTGGTTCTTCGGTAGTCGTGACGAGGGTATCAAATATTTCAATCCGAGGTGTTTCTTCTTGTGTTAGTTGTTTGTCAGTAATGCCTGCGTCCTTTATGCAATCGTCGAGAGTTAATAGAAAAAGACGTGATAAACAATCAGCAACCTTATTCTCCTTACCCTTGACGTATTCTATTTCATATTTATATTCCTCCATGCGTAGTCTCCACCGTAGGAGTCTCGAACTTGGATCCTTAACTTTGTGTAACCATACTAACGCTTTGTGGTCCGTTTGTATTTTGAAGGTTTTGCCGAGAAGGTATTGGCGTAGCCTTTTCATGGCCCAAACTATCGCTAACAGTTCCTTTTCTGAAGCAGTATAGTTTTCTTCAGCTTTGTTTAACGTACGGGAAATGAAAAGACAGGAGTGACCATTTTGAGAGAGTACAGCGCCCAAGCCATGATTGGAGGCATCAGTGGTTAGAGTAAACTGTTCTTCAAAGTTTGGGAATCTTAACACAGGAGCTGTTGTCAAAGCATGACGCAAATCATAGAATGCTTTCTCAAAGTCCGTTGTCCAGTCGAAAATCATTTCCTTCTGAGTTAAACGAGTTCAAGGTCTGGCAATACTGGAAAATTTTTTAATAAATTTGCGATAGTATCCTGCAAAGCCTACGAAGCTTTGTACGTCCTTTACTGTTTTCAAGTTCTTGAAATTTTTAATTGCCTCAATCTTTGCTGGGTTAGGTTTCACTCCATCGGCTGTAATTAGGTGACCTAAGTATTCCAATTCGGGCTTTAAGTACTCGCATTTTGTGGGCTCTAGTCGGAGTCCTAACTCTTTTACTCTTTGTAATACTAGTTGTAAATTTCTGTTGTACTCTTCGAGTGTGTTACCAAATATGACGCTATCGTCGATATATGCAAAACAGCACTTTCCGATCAGTCCTCTGAAAGTGTTATCCATTAAGCGTTGGAATGTAGCGGGGGCGTTCTTTAAACCGAAAGCCATTCTATTATATTCGAAGTGTCCCTGAGTAGTTGAGAATGCTGTATACTTTTTACTTCCTTCCTCCATAAGAATATGATGAAAGCCAGCACTCATGTCGAATGCTGAGAAGAATCTGGCTTTACCGAGTTGGTCTAATATATCATCTATCAAAGGAAGTGGGTAGGCATCTTGATCGGTTTCGTTGTTAATTTGTCGATAGTCAATGACCATTCGAAGTTTATTCCCTTTTTTAGGTACAACCCAGAGTGGTGAATTGAAAGGAGATTGCGAATGCCTGATAATCCCTTTCTTCAATAATTCCTGTGTTTCTTCTAAAGAGAACTCGTGATGTTTTTGTGGTAGTTTGTGAACGTAAATTAATAGTCTTGCCTGAATTCAATATGATCTCATGCTCCGTTAGATTGGTGCATGGAAGGGGCTCGTGGGGGCAGTGAAAAGACTTCCTGGTAAACCGCAATCAGTTTCATGATATCATCCTTCACATGTGGTTCGAGCGGACTAAGTTTCGTATTTCTAAGTACTTCGGTTAATCGCTGATAGTTTCCGTATGACTCATTCAGTGAGTCGCTTGTTTCTGTGGAATTTGGAACAGATCGTGAGGTCATTATCTTATCATACTTGATAGTGTCTGGTATTTTAACCGGATGTTTGTGATAATCGAAATATGGAACTCTAACTTGTCTGTTCTTTATCTGGTAAATTTCGTCGGGTATGGCGTCATGATTCTCTACCCAAATGTCTTGGTCTCTTTCATTTACTAAAATTTTGCATATTGTCATTGTTTTATTCTACAAATAGTTACCTTCTCTTATTAAAGGGGTTTTTTTGTTGTCTACTACTGGGTAGTCGGTTGTAATTAAATATTTATTCAATTTGTTTAAAAAAGGCTGTCCTATAATTCCTTTCTCAATGCTTGGAAAGTCCGATCGCACTACGTGGAAGAGGTGCTTTTTTCCAAAATAGTTCATGTAACAGGCTTCCGTTGCGTGGTGTTCATCATTTCCCATTAGGAATTTTTTGCTAAATTTGAATTTAGGAACATCTGGTACTATGTTTTCTTTTATTACGTTAATTGCTGCACCGGTGTCTAACAGTAGTTCATATTATCGTTCAAGTCGTTTGCCTCTAATTGCGAATAATTCTCCGCAAAGAGCTGAAATTCGGCTCGTTCGGTTGGGATTCACGGATCCACATTTCTGATTCCGCGGCATAATTCTGGGCTTCCGAGATATTTTTCGGTTTCAGGGGTCTGACTTGTAACCCTATTTCCCTCTTTAGGTTAATTATGTGTCTACTTGTTGCTTCTTGTTCCTCCATTTTAATCTTTATTTTTCGTTCACTTGAATTCGTGTATTGTGATTGAGCCGAGTATAAGATTTCATGCATGATCTGTCTGAATCTAGAAGAATAATTTTGAACCGTTTCCGTTGCGCCTTGTTTACAGGACTCGAATCTACTCTTCAAAGCAAGTATGGACGAGGCTTGTTTGAGGTTTTGTCTCAAGGCATCAAATAATTCTTCATAAGAATCTATTTGGATGAATCTAATTGCGTTTTTGGCGTGTGCAACTATTCTTTGAGCTTTAATTAAAGAGAGAAGTAATAACGGTTGGGTACATTGAGTTTTCGCGTTTTTGACTTGTCTGATGAAATCCTCTACTCCTATATCGTTTTGTCCATTTAATACATCAATAGTTCCCAGGATTTCTTTAGCTGGACTTGGGTCTTCTGGCGGCAGTTGATCTTGATTCTTTTTTGTGTTTTCTTTTATTATTTCTAGGTTCCTCTGTAATCTTTCTTCGTCCTCATTGTCTTCCGTAAGTAAAGCGTCTGACTCTATTTTTGCTTGTAGTCCTACTTTTAATGCCAAGCTATGGATTTCCTGTTGTCTTCGCTCATTTTCTACCATAAGTTCGCGTTGGTTATGAGTTGTTTGGTTCACGGCAGTGGTGAGGGATTGTAATTGTCTCAGGATCTGGGTGAATTGGTCAGGTGACTGTGGTCTCCCGTCTGTCATATTGTCACTTTCCGAATCTGTATTAAATATAACTACAGGATTTCTATATGCTAAGTACTGGCTTTCCAGTTTGCAGCGTTTCCAAGCTTTTATTTGCTTGTGCTTTTAATACATACAGAATGCAAGCTATCGTGCTACAACAATAGACTTGATTCTACAGTAAGTTTCTTTATTTTGTTGAGGAAGAGAAGCACGTTGTGCAAGTACGTTCTCTACCCAAATGTTCAAACTTTGCTGCGCCAAATACTAAACAGTTATTATTAGTTTAGAATATGTCACCTTCCTCAGACCACAAGGGAGACTGATACTTATGAACATTTGCTTACGATTTGTGACCTATCTTATTTTCTAGATACAATAACTTACAGTGGTTACAATCGTACAGTAGCTGGCGTAGAATCCGTGGAGTCTTCCGGTCTGTTGACTGGCTACTACTGCTTTCCTTGGTGATTTATCTGCATTAGACGAAATCCGTCTGAGTTTCCCAAAGTAATTATTCTACGTAGTATGAGGCCTACTTAGTTCAGCACTCAGTTTCAATATTTACTTGGTAGTCCTCGATTTTCAGAGGTCCGTGGAATTCTCTGGAGTCTATTTTAACTTCCTTTTTTGTTCCGTAGAACAATTATTCCGTAGAATAATCTTGAGGTTCGCTCACCAGATTGTCTTCTTTTGATTTGCTTGATCGTTGAAGGACAATCCTGGCAGGATCACCAAAAAATGTTACGCTTTAAAACACACAGTTAGGTTTTTAAAAAGGAAGACGATCAGAATCACTCTGACCGTATGATTTATTACGTTTCTTTATATAGTACAAGAGTAGCGTACACGGTAGAAGATAGATCTATTTGAGCGGCGAGCGTTGTCGGCTTATATATGCAATAGGTAGGGGTAGGGGTATCAAGATAGGCATGAGTAAAAATATCAAATTTCAATTTTTATTATAATATACAAATTGGTCCTTCGACCGTGAAAACGTCGGAAAGATCGACTTGAGTTGGCTGAACTTCCACAGATATCAAATCCACAGAAACAAGTTGAGTTATTTTTGAAGATGACATTAGATATATAATGAAAGGCACATTCCCCAAATTAAACCTTGGGTCCCCTCTCGAAGCCCACATTGGCTTTATTTTCACGATCTATAAAACCGAACAAATTTGAGATTTTCTATCGATAATGTGGGAAAATGTTTCTTTTTATACAAAATAATTTTACCTGGCCTAGTTTGATCTCTTGAGCGACTTTCTCTACTTTAGTATCC
Organism: Belonocnema kinseyi; assembly: GCF_010883055.1. NCBI lineage: Eukaryota > Metazoa > Arthropoda > Insecta > Hymenoptera > Cynipidae > Belonocnema > Belonocnema kinseyi. The sequence goes on from NC_046662.1 coordinate 119,694,749, forward strand.
CACGCAAACTATTGGATGTTTCGAGTCCCAGTTGTAAGCATAAAAGTTGACGAAAAATTTCTCTTTGCCATCTTTCGATTTAACCTTGTTTGGGGTTTTAATTTTCAAGGTTACGCTTGAGTGGATAAGTTCCGTCATACCTAGAGTAACTATCTATAAACACCACAACAAATCTGTACTGCCCGAGATAAGTCACGGGAGTTATGTACCCCATCACCTGTAGGGTGATCAGGCGTCCATTTTAATATGGGCATATCCGTTTTTTTAGCTTTGTGTCCGTTAGTCCGTATTTTTTGGAAAATGTCTGTACTTTTGGCGTTTTTGACGAATAACAGATTACGCCTGCAGTTTTGCCAAAATGTGTTTCTATATTTCAACGTTCAACAGCGCTCACGCTCGCAGTTGGTTGTGACACGTATCGTTCTGCAAAGAATATAATAGTGTTATTTCAATCCAAAACCTCATTTTCAATTTCATCAGCTTTTATGGTACTTCCAAATCCCACGTGAAATTATTATTTAAATTTAATAATTTTTCAGAAGAACGTGTTGCAAACTTTTCTTACCACAACAAATTATAAAACATCTTTACACAACAAAAATTTAAAGCATGAGATAAAACGTAACAGTTACACGATAGGACTGACTAAGGACTGACGAAGAAGGCGGTATTCCCTTGTCACTCCGACTTTGCATAGTGCTGCTGTCTACTTGGATATATGGCGGGTGGGGGGGGGGGGGCAGGAGTGGTATCCGTTTTTTTCACTTCAGCTATATGGTCACCCTAATCACGTCGGCGTGTATTTTGAACAAGGGCTGTTTTTCTCTGTATCTCGTTTTTGTAAAAGGTAGTTTATTCATACCCTCATCAAATTCAGAGTTATTGAAATACTTCAATTCCGATTGTTTCTTGTGTGTAGAAGTTTGTTTTTATGACGCGAATTCCCCTCTACGGTCAAAGAATTAATTTTTGTTTTAGATGATTCAAGTGCTTTACCGCTCCTGGTCGCTAAATTTACAAGAATTCTTTTGGTGTTGATATCACTAAAGCCGCTAGTTCGATTTTTATTTAATTGTACTTCGATCTCCCAAAAAGGTTTACTATAGGATCCTGAAATCACAGTTCTCCTAGTGCTTCGATCATAAATGTTGATTTGTTTATTGTCAAAGTAAACCTTCAAACCTTGATCTACAAATTTTTGCAGAGACAGTAAGTTTTTAGCTAAGTCCTTGGAATAAATTATGTTTTTAAGTTCTACATTATTACCCAATCGCGATTTCAGATTAATATCTCCAACCCCTTGAAATTTTAAATTCGCATTTGAGTTCTTAGTAGCACAGTTAATTACTCCCGTCTCTGATAAATCAAGGTTCCTAAACAATAGTCAAGCGTTAACCAAATGTTCTTTCGCGCCAGTATCTACGATAAATTTATTTACCTCATTATCCTAATCGCTTTCCATTTCATACTCCGAATCCGACCTATCTTTGTCGTCTCCATTCATTTCAGCCATGTGAGCTTTTGCTCTAATCTTAGTTTTAAGTTTTCGCGAAGTATTTTTAACTTTACCTCGATTGAGAGTATGTGTACGGTCTCGTGCGCGAAGTTGTTAACTTTTGCTACTACTTTATGTCCATAGCCGAAATGCGCAGAATTTGGCTTCTGTAGTTTCATCGGTGCACCTTGCGGAGAGCAGTTAGAGCCTTCCAATGGCCGCTTACTCGCGCTCACTGTCCTCTCGAGACAAACTGATCTCAAATGCCCTTCCTTATTACACAAGAACCAGACATTGGTTCTGTATGGACAGTCTGCTTAAGTGTCATCCTTTGAAGCGCACATGTTGCACCAATCATGCGCTTTATCTTCATCTCCTTGAATGTTTCACTGAGTATGTAGTGCTCGTGGCGTCACAGATATTCTACTGCAGTCTCCTTTTTAGGGCTGAACCGAATATTAATTAGTTTTTTATACAGTGAATGTTCATCCAACCCTATCTCCACATGCTTTGTTTCTTTAATATACGCCAATATCTCCTTTGACTTTTTATCATTTAAATGTATGAATTCATTTTGATAGTCGTTCACATTTATATGATTATATAAAATGTATTTAACAGTGTTCTCATCCTGTTCCAAAGTAACTTTATCTACTTTTACGCTTTCAACTTCTTCAAAAACATAGTACAGTTTTCTAGCTTTAAACTCTGCGAACAGATAGCCTTGGAACGCCTCGAAATTCATTTTTTTAGTTAACAGAAATTTCCTAAATACATTGACGTTTGAGTTACTCTGCAAGTGAGAAAACTCAATATAATTATTTTACTTGTTTGGACTTCTCCTGAATTTTAACTATTGTTATCCAAGTAACTGTTGCCCAAAGTTCTTTTTAATTCTTTGACAATCAAGCCTCTCAAGTTTTTTACATTGACATTACCTAACCCTTCGTCGTGAAGCGACTGATCCTCCATAATTCTATTACTCTGTTTTACATATTGCAGGGCGTAGAGGTACCAAAACTGCTGCTGAAAGATAGTTGAAAATGATTTACCGTGTCAACGGTCTCCACCTGCTCCTCGGACACTTCTCCAACCTCTGTCGTCTCTTGACCGTTTTCATTCGCCTTGTTTGTCTCGGTTTCCGAGGGATGTTCCCAATCCTCTACCAATGCGCCTTCGTTCAACTCTGTTTGAGCCTTCTCTTTGTTATTGCTAACTTGACTTTATATAAGTTCTTAACCTTTGGGGTTCTCCTTTTTCTCTCTAATAAGAATCTGGTTATTTTGTCCACCGTTGATTTCCAATTTGGCTTCAAGCCATCCAATCTCCTTGTCGAGTAATATTCCTTTATCTGTGAAACAAACAGATATTATTAGAGTGTTGCTTTCCCATTTAATCGTCTGTGGGTTGTCGGTTTAAGTGCTACTAAGCAGAATACCGGACACAAGTATTTGCTTGCAATGTCACAGATAAAAGCAACGACTCTCGCAACTGTGCCCTTCGTGCCAGTCATTAGAATAAGCACATCTCCAAAATAACATCGAAAGCTCTCCTGATTTCGATGCCAGTGCACTGTCTCCTGAATGTCACGATTGGACATTATACACCTATTTGAGATTTTATATTTATCTCTCTCACCTATGAATTTCACCTTTCTGTTGCTGAATGCCAAGCACAATCCAGACGGTGAACTGCTCGCCAGCATCAGGTAGACTCCTTTAGCAGGAAAAATCTCAACGAGATATGAGTATCGTGTTCCGCGACATTTGTACCCCGGAACGTACTCAGCGTATTTGCAAACACACACACGCGCACTTCTTCACACTTCTTGTTGGCTAGCTTAGCCATCTTGCCTGCTTCGTGTCTATCTCACGCGCGACATCCACCACGTTTTGCCGGCACTGCCGGCGATTTCTTGAATCAACAGGTTCGCACATGACTCGAAAATCTGACGCAACTTCCACGATGGTTTTTGCAAAGATTTTTGATGTAATGACGCGCGATTTCTTGTAGGACTCCTGGAACTAATGCTTTTCTCGCATCGCGAATTACTGATTTTATGCATATCAGGTACTTACATTTATCATTGGTGTCTCCTTTGTCTCCTCCAAGGCCTGCATCGCCTTCGCCAGGTATGCCGTTTTCCGAACTCATTTTCAAAATGAGCCTCTGTCTCTGGTGAAAGTTGTGTACGTGCATACATGCACTTTGGTCCTTTTATTTAAGAAAAAACACAATCTCCTTTGTGCGGCGAAACAAAAACTCCTTTGCGCACACACAAACAAGAAATCTGCGCCGCGTGTCCTCCACGTCGCCAAGGATAACGGACTTTTATAAAAACTTTTCGTGTCACTTATTTCGCGCAGTGTTGAGCGAGCTGGCTACCGATAACCTGATGGGATAATGGTAGCATGTTAAATAAAGATGACACAAGATTAAGAAACAAAGAGCTTTTTATTACTTGCGAATGAACAGACATGTGTTCACCTCGGCGGTCAGACTCGCTATGAATCAGAGGAGAGCGGCAGCGTCACTCTGGCGCCAAGTCCAAAGAACCGAATACATGCGCACTACAGCTGTATCCGAAACCCACATACTCGGACATGTATGCCTAATTCCATCAATTTTCAAGTATAAAATATAAATATGATATTATTATAAAAAATTAATAGCATATATAACGTTATATTATTAAGCTTTATAATTTGCAAATACAAAAATAAATAACATATTATTATCACTAAATCGTTCAAAAAAAATTTGTTAATGACTCCGTTTGTACAATTTAAAATTAATATACTTTTATATATATAATTAAAAATTTGTCATAAGGACAACCGCAGTATTTCGCCGGGAGCCCGTTAGAGATGGGTGGTTACAGTCTGTAACGAAATTAATACGACGTTTCGGCAAAAGTTTCGTGCACCTTAAGCATACGGAGCGACCCAAGGACTACCGCCTTCTGCGGTAGGGATGCTTTTCAGGCTATTAACGAGTGAAAGCTTGGCAGCCCCAAGAGCGTCAATAACGATAAGTTCCAGCATATGCGGCACAAGGAGCATTTAGAGGAGCGATATTAAGGTTAATGCCATAAGAGTGACAGAGATGGTAATAAAGCACTCTTAGTGCCGCATTCTAGCTTTGGATGTAGGTCGCTCCCGCCTGAGTTGGACAACTAGATAGTATGTGAGCTAATTGCTCGGGGTGTGCATGGCACGCCCTGTAGCTATCATCGGGAATATCTTGGTACTAAATGTCGCGAAGGCATGTTAAGGTGGAAATGACACCGTCTTGGAATGCCAAAATTAAACACTCCGTACGAGACTTCAATCCGGTTGATTTAAGGAAAGCAAAAGTTAGCTCACACGAAATTGACTGATCCTCCACATTTTTATGGAAGATGCCGTGCATCCTCTTATCGAGGAGCTGTTCACAAAATTTTTTCTCTTGTGCTTTCTTAATCCTGGCTTTCAGGAGTGAGTACTCGAGATAGATAAGATTTGATGCAATTTTCTCATTAATACATATAGATATATTAGGTGCGCAACTAAGTTCCCGCTGTTTGCCAAAAGATGGCTCCAGCAGTAAGTGCTAGTCGATTTTGACAGTCAAAAAGTCATGAACCAGGCTTAGACATATTGTAAAAAACCCTTGCTGACACGTTAGTTATTTTATTTTGGCGTCATATACTTTTGGTTGTGTGAAAATTTTTAATTTTGTGCCAAATAATCGTTATTTGCGAGAAGTGTTGATTTTCTTCTTTCATTCGAAGAAAACGGCAGCTGAAGCGGATCGAGAGCACCAAAAAGTTTGCGGAGATGTTGCTCTAAAAGAAAAAACGTTCCGTGACTAGTTCCGTCGCTTCAAAGACGATGATTTCAATGTTGACGACCGTCCGCGTGAAGAAATTCCAAAAACCTTCAAAGATACTGAATTGAGAGCATGGCTCAATGAGGATCCGTACCAAGCGCAAGAATAACTTGATTCTGCATTAATAGTTACCCGCTAAGCCATTTCCAAGCGATTGCATACGTTGGGAGTGATTAAAAAACAAGGAACTTGAGTTCCTTATGATTTGTGCCCTTTTGTGCCATTTGAGCGTCGTTTTTTCGCCTGTGAAAAACTGCTTTAGCGGCAAAAAAGGAAGGGTTTTCTTCATCCCATCTCAGCGGGTGATGAAAAATGGATTCATTACAGCAACCCAAAGAGAAGAAAGTCATGGGAAAGTCATGCTTCTACGTCGTCGGCTTCGCCAAATATTCACGCATCAACACTTCCCGCAAATGGTATATGACGCCAAAATAAAATCACTAATGTGTCAACACGGTTTTTTTTACGAACGCGTCCTCGTGTTGCAGATAGAGGGTCCCTGTACCAAGGGTTTCTGCTGAATATGGTTAAAAAAATAAATAGGCAGTCGCGGACAATTGTGCAGGGGTGGTACCGAAGGAATTAACCCCCAAGCGGAGGTGTGAAAACTGTGCCGAAAGCTGAATGGCACCTGGGTGAGGTGTCCAGAACGGAGCGACTGAATCACGACTTGCCAGAGTGCTACGATGCGAGTGTGGCCCCTGAACGGGGTTACATGGCACGACTGCAGGCTCTGTTCGCGCGCGAACTCCGGACCCGTTATCACACACTTAACAAGTCAAAGCTGCTAACGATCAGGCAGCATATTTTCGAGAGAATACGGATACTATCTGACACTAAGAGAAGTCTAGAACGGAGGGAGAGGTGAATCAGAGAAAGCAGCTATCCTAAATGATAGGATGGTTCGGGCAATTGAACCTGTGGGGCAAGAAATGTATGAACAAAGAGGTTCAAAGAAAGGCGTAGCGGGATATCGGGAGAACCTGCTCATCGATAGATGTGTCTGCAAAGATGCAGCATTAAACAAGCGTGCCCTATCGATGGCGTGGATTGATTATCGGAAAGCTTTCGATTCGACCTCCCATAGACTTATCTGTCTTTTGGAAAGCTTAAAGATTCATCCGCAAATCGTTAGGTGCATAGAGAGATTGATGCCGCTTTGGAAAACCAGATTTACTATCTTATCTGGAAAAAATCGTGTGACAACTAACAAGGTCACCTTTTAGAGAGGTGTCTTTCAGGGCGACGCCATAAGCCCACCCCTCTTTTGCCTTACATTATTGCCACTATCTCTAGCACTTCGTCATTCCGACGGGTACTTTTCCGGCAAACCTGCAGATCGAAAGTACAAGGTCCCTCATGTATTTTACATGGACGATCTTAAAATCTATGCTAAAAACAAAGAGCAACTACATCTATCTCTAGGGATTGTCGAACGATATACTAAGGAAATTGGAATGGAATTTGGGTTAGACAAATGCGTCAAGGTTTATATGAAGCGAGAAAAACTTAATGGCATCCCTGAAGATCCTGAGCTCGTTGATAGAAGTGCTATACGACACCTTTGCGCTGGAGAGACTTATACATACCTGGGCGTGCCACAGAGCCGCATTCAGGATGTGACATCTATAATGGATACTCTCCGAAGCAGATGCAAACGTCTCATCCGGCAGATTTGGTCTTCCGAACTGTCGGCGAGGAGCAAAGTATCTGCAACGAACATGCTCGCCGTTCCGGTAGTACTCTATTTATTTGGAGTGGTTCCATGGACGAAGAACGACCTCAGATCCTTCGATATTGGGACAAGAAAAGTTATATACATGACCAAAAGCATGCATCTTAAGTCTTCTGTCCCGCGCCTGTACATCTCACGTCGTCAAGGTGGTCGCGGAATATTGAGTCTTGAATGTCTTCACAACAGGATTATTCTAGGTACAGCACATAGAGCTGCAAATGGATGAGACCCCCTCCTTAAAATGGTCAGGAATCACGAAGAGGTGGGCAAAGGAGCGTTTCTGTACAAAGCAGCGGAGAAGGCTGCTGAAACACTCGGACTTAACTTCAATATTAGGGGTGAGCAAAATTCATCAAATCTTGTTTTGAGTACCCACTCCTGAAAGCCCGGATTAAGAAAGCACAAGAGAAAAACTTTCGCGAACAGCTCCTCGATAAGAGGATGCACGGTATCTTCCACAGAAATGTGAAGGATCAGTCAATGTCTTGTGAGCTAACGTTTGCTTTCCTTAAATCGCTCTGGTATGGAGGGTTTCATTTTGGCATGCCAAGACGATGTCATTTCCACCTTAACAAACCGTCACCACATTTTGAGCCAAGACATTCCCGATGATAGCTGCAGGGCGAGTTGTGCACACTCCGAGCATTTAGCTCACATACTATCTAGTTGTACAACTCATGCGGGAACGACCTACATCCAAAGGTACAATGCGGCACTAAGAGTGATTTATTACCGTCTCTGTCACTCTTACAGCATTAACCTTACTATCGCTTCTCTAAATGCTTCTGGGGTAATTGAGTCAATTGTCGAGAATGGGAAGTGCCGCATATACTGGAACTTTATATTCTCGACAATTGTTTCTGTTGCACACTTGAGGCAGACATGGTTCTTCTTCACTTCGAGAAGCGAACCATGTACGTTATCGAATTTTCGGCACCAGCTGACAAAAACATCATAGCCAAGGAGAATGAAAAGAAAAAGAGGTATAAAGACCTTATAAGGGAGTTGCAACGATTGTACCCGGAATATTCTGTTAAACTAATCGCCCTTATCTTCGGCGCTCTTATAGGTGCCAAGCTTTCACTCGTTAATAGCCTAAAAAGCATCCCTGCGTGTCAACAATATGCTAAAACACTTGCGGGAAAAATGCAGGAGGCGGTAGTCCTTGGATCACTCTGTGTTCTCAGGGTGCACGAAACTTTTGCCGGATCGTCGTATTGATTCCGTTACAGACTGTAACCACCTATCTCACGGTCGTGAGACGTGGTTGTGGCTGAAATTTTACCGCGATTTCTCTGGGAGTGAGTGAAATTTTTCAGATTAGCACCCTCTCCGGACGAAATCCTTCGGTTGTCCTTATGACAAATTTTTAATACATATTTATTTTTACCATTAGATCTGAATACAATTAGAACATAAAAATGATAAATTTATTTAATTCTAATTTATTATATGATAACTTTAAACGAAAATTATATTTAAAAAACATAATTTTTATAATTTCACGCAGACTCGAAAAGAAACCTCACACCTATGTAAATAGGAGAAGCATTTTTTCGAGTGCTTGAAAACTTTCAGGTGACGAACATGAAGTAGGAAAAAAGTCACAAAAATTCAAGAATTTACATGAAAAAGAACAAGAAATGCGAATGTACTAGCTTATTTGGTTTACGAGTTTCAAAACTTTTCTTCGGTTTCAAACCGCTTTGGTTTCCTTTTATAAGTGATGAGAGTCCTGGAGTCTCCGCAAGGAGTTTTCGAAGTTATTCCAACTCGGCACGTACAGGTAGAGGTGCATTTATAGACTTGCGATTTGAATCATCCGATGAAGAGGTGGTTAGAATTTTTTTAGGTATAGTAATTTGTCTGCCACTAGCCGATAAATTAACTCGGCTTTTCAAGACTTTGCCGTTTGCTGTCTTTAGACTTTGAGGTTTAACACAAGACTTTGCGACAACTGGTGCCATTATTAGGAAACAGTTGTTGAAGACATGACTATTATTATTATTATTAATTGTTATATTTTGGTGATCATTTAAGATAATTGAATTAATTTTCAGGAAGATAGAGTGCATTCAGAAGTGTCACTATAATCCACTCATTTTGAATGACTTCTTCCTCTTGACCTTCTATGCCACTCCACTTCGGTATTCTGTAGCATTAATGACCCACATCAGTTATATTAACTGCGTGTAGTTCTGATCAGAGTTCCGGTAGTCTCCTAAATAGTACTACAAAAAAGTCTGATAACATTTGTCGATAAACTTAAAATCCAAAAGCCTACAACACTTTACAGATACCCAAAAATTTTGTAACTCAAAATTTCGAGAGTTCCAGGAGTGCTGATTAGAGTTCTGGTAGCGCCCTGAATATTTGGACAAAAAAGTTTTATAAAATTTGTCGATATTCTCAAAATCTAAAAACCTACAACACTTCACACATACCCAAAAATTTCGAAATTCGAAATTTTGAGAATTCCAGGAGTTCTGATCATATTATTGGAAAATGTTATCAGACTTTTTTTGTAGTAGAATTTACAGGGCTATCCAGGAAAAAAGACTGATAGAAAGCGAGTCGGTTTAAATTGCTTATATGTCAATTGCAGATTAGAAGAATAAAAATGAAATCAGTTGGCCACATTTTTAATCGGTCACCTGTGCTCGCTGCTTTCAATCTGCCATTCCACATTCGTCAAAATGCTGAGTGAATAGAGGTTAATGACACTGACAAACTTGAAATGATTCCTATGAGATTTCTACGATCATTACAATTTTAAAGAATTAATTCTTTCGAATGCGAAGTATGAGGTAATAAATTTGAATAGCACAATGCTGATTAATAAAAAATTTAAGAAATTCAAAGTAAACAATATTGTAATATATTATAAATTATGTTACAATTTATTTATAAAATCAATGATTATTTATTTGTAATTCTCTTTTTACAATGGTTTCAATAGATTATCCTGTACAGGAATCATAAGATTTACACTGAAGTAAGCGCCAGTGACATTCAACTTATTCAGTGCACAATTTAGGGTGGTCCAAAAATGCATAGCAAAATTCTTTTGCAGGCTAGAGGGCAACGATACCCCCATTTTATTCCAAATCCGAAAAAAAAATTTCCTGATTCTTTATTTTTTTATTTTAACAGGTGCCGGTTTTGAATCGAAGTTTCCCATGTAAAATGCATGGGGACAAATCACTTTTTTGAGTTTTTAGAATAATATTTTAGGGTTTGAAAAAATGTGACGGGAAAGTACGGGGGCCTGTAGAGAATTATCCAACGAAGAATTTCATCTATCAGGCATATGGACTTGACACCCTTAACTCACCCCCACGAGTACTGAAAACTACTCTTAAAACCAAAAATGTCAATTTTTCATGAAATCGACCTTTTGAACATTATATTCTCGTATTTTTTACTTGAAATTATGTATATTGGTCTAATGGCATATTTATTATCATTAGTTCATTAATTTGTAATTGTCCCCATGAAAATTATTACTATTAGTCTAGTATAATATGTATTAACATTGGTTAATTAATGTTTTATTATTTAAGCAAATGGTATTTGTTTGAACAATTTTTTTCGAAATTTCATGTTTTCCCTAAAAATTATTACTATTGGTCTAGTGGAATATTTATTAACATTAGCTCATCTATTTTCAATCGTTTAAACAAAAGGAATTTATTTAAATAATTTCAATAAATCGACGGATAAATAGCCATGGTATGCGTCTGAGTAAATAGTAAATTATAAATGTAGTAAGATGTAGAAATGACATACTTCAGACCAAGTAAAAGACCACGATGTTGATGTTGAGAAAATCCTTTATTCCATTATTAAAAATTTGTCGACGTTTCGAGAGTCAATTGCTCTCCTCATCAGGAAAAATCATCAATTCAATGTCATTAAAAATTATATAAGTCCTTATATTTATAATGAAAAACTGAAAATTGTTGATGGTTAATTCATGTTTTTTTAAGATTCTCATTTAAAAGCAGTTCTGTAAAAAATATAAAAAATACAAAATTGGAGCTAAGTATAAAGTGTTAAAAGTATAACGAATCACATACGAAAGTCAAAGTGAAATGAAACCGTTAAAATTGTGGAAAAAAAATTAATTTACTTGTAGTGCTGATGTTATAATTTTCTTATAATAACATATTTGACATAAAATGATCGTAATAAATAATTGAAATTTGAAAGCATGAATTACCTGAGACATTAAAAGAACGGTGTCGTAGTAACAGATAAAGATATAAGGTTCCTTAATTTCAAAGTGAAACATATTGTATACAGTCGAAGCGTAGAAGGAAGAGTAGAAGTAACATTTACTAATAATATACAAAATTTTTTATATATAAGAATTATGATGTACAAAAGGGAAAAAATAATTTTATATTCTTAGTAATAAATTACCAATAACAAAATAGTCTAAAAGACATTAGAAATTAAATTAATGAGTCTAATATAATGTTATAAACAGGACTAAGATTATTAAGGTCAGTTAATACATTTAAACATTTATGATGTAAAACCAAAACATGTTCCCAATCAAACTGATGACCAGTTATTACCTGATGATTCGCAATAACTTTATGGTTCTTTGGACTTTGTCTAAAATTATCATGATGTTATTTTGTTCTATTAGAAAGTAACCTGCCAGTCTTTAATAAATTCCTTTGGATAATTATTAAGTAAGACAATATTTTAAATAAAATTAATGTTAGACTGGTGAAAGGATTCATGTGATAGTTTAAAAGATGTGTCTACTAGATTTTTTATGATAGCTATTTTCTGCTGAATCGGATGATTCAAAAGAACATTAATATGTCTGCCTGAATAAGTTCCTTTTCTGTATCAATTCGTGATAATAGTGCCATCATCATTTTTAATTACCTTGACATTTAAAAAAGAAATGGAATTGTTATTTTCTATCTCATGTGTAAATTTGAGTCTAGGGTGGTAAGAATTAAATTGATGTAAAAAATAATTTAGTTTGTCTTTTGGTAAAATAATAAAAGAGTCATCTACGTACCTATAATATGTGTGAATAGTGAAATGCAATTTTTTTTAAACATTGGACTCTAAGTCTTGCATAACAAGATCAGCTAAAACAGGTGATATGGGATACCCCATAGGAGTTCCATAAACCTGCCTATAGAAGTTACAGTTAAATTAAAATACTGTTTGATTCATTAAAAACTCAATTCCTTTTTCAAACTCTTTCAAAGGTAAACCTGTGAAATTTTTTAAATGAATCCATCTACTTAAAATACTATTTTGCTGCAAAGTGATTGGAATATTAGTAAATAAAGAAGAAACGTCCAAAGAAACCATGATATGAACGGAACGAAATGATCTATTAATCATTGTGTTTTTAAACTTAAAAGAATTTTTTACTTGACTTTCCGGTACTGTTGAAGATTTTTAAAGGATATTCTTAAATAAAGTTGCCATTTTACAGGTAGGAGTATTAATCAAAGATACAACAGGTCGCAAAGGACAGTTTGGTTTATGGATTTTAGGTAAACCATATATTCTAGGTATGTTAGAGTCATGAGCTAAAATATCACGGCGTAATTTGTGGTATCATTTATTAAATTCTGCATTTTATTATTATAAGATTCCTTATTAAGAACAACCGTGATATTACCTTTATCTGCGTGTGTAAGCAAAAGTTGTTTATTAGTTTTAATAAAAAGTTGCGTTCTTTTTATACTTTGTACAAAAAATCTATCAGTCTGTGAAATTTTATTGTCGTGCAAAAAATGTTGTGCCGAATTAAATATTCTATGTCTAATATGCTTGTTACTCAAATTGACAATCCAAGGATCAAGAAAACCCGCATTGATTAAATCCTTGTGTTCATCAATATTTAATCGTTCATTAGGAATACTATTAGAAAGTAAATTCTGAAATTTTTTATTTAATCTCTGTGCGTTTTGCAATTCTTTGTCCTTATTGTAAAAAACGTGTTCTAAAATTTTAATATAGATATAAGAAGGTAAAGAATTTCTCAAGCTATCTTGATATTATTAAAACTATTAGTGAGAAACTCTAAATGAGTATATAAATCTTTTATCTCATCTTTCAATAAACGACGTTCTAAGGAGTCAACCATAAAATTCACATGATTCTTGGCATGAAAACTAAAAAATTGTAAATTTTTTATATTTTTAGTAGCGTTCGTGATGTTTTTTGGAAATAACTTTTGACTACGACAGTTAACCAAAAAAGTTTCTCTGGCTTTGATATTAGAAATTTTTATATTCTCATCATTTATGATTGAGAAAGTATTAGAATTGTCGGAAATTCGACATCACACTTTTTCAACGGATCTCCACTTTTCAAAACACACTGAATCCGAAAATCAGATTTTCACGATAGCGTCTGTCTGTCTGTCCGTCCAGCCATCCTTCCGGCTGTCCGTTCGTCCGGCCGTCCGTCCGTAAACACGATAACTCTCGAAAAAATTAACGAATCAAATTCATCTTTGGCACACTTTTTTAGGTCCTAAAAGAAAAGACGACTTCGTGAAGCAGCTATTTTTGATAAAAATTCAAAAAGTGAGCACATTTTGAACATTTTTTAGAACACTTTTTTCAGAATTTGAAAATTCTATATACGGATATTTATAGTATTAAAAAGAATAAACATTTATCTCAATGACTTTTTTCGATAAAAAGAAAATTCTCAGAGTTATAGCGTTTTCAAAATTTTTTAAATCAACCGAAAATCAAAATTTGAAGCCGAAAAACGCACGATATGGAAAAAAGTCAAGAGAAGAAAAACATGTCTTTTCAAAAGCCCTACAAGATTATCATAACCAATTTTTGGATTTTCTTCAAAAATCGAAAATTCAAATTTTGATTGCACAAAAAATAATGGAAAATAAAAAATTCAATTTTGTGGACAAAGTATGTAGAATACGAAAAAAGATGAATTAACAAAAATGGTTATCCTAAAAAAGATCTACAATTTCGTTAAGAATCACTTCTTGATACGACCCGTACTTTTTGTTTTATTCGTGAAAAATAACGTCGAAAAAAAATAAAATAAAATAAATGTGTGGCCAAACGACGAAAGTTACGAGAAAAAAATCCAACAAAACCTATTTACAAATGTCTGTCGGAAATCGAGCGCGCAGCGCGAGTGTCACGATGGGAATGTATACCTCAAAGCCTACAGAGCTTTGAGAAACTTAATCTTGGACTATACTTAATGAAGTAGACAATTCAGAATATGAAGACACATATAAATACTGCCATCTAAAAGAGATCTTTTTGATCAAGTTTTTTTCAAGCATTCCAAATGCAAATAATAAATATCTGATCGCGAAGCGCGAGGTGTATTGATATGTTCGAGCGCGAATCGCGAGATTCAACCATCGCGCGCCCTAGGCGCGCTCAAACTTGCGAGAATCAATGTTTTCAAATCCACAAAAGATTCAGGAAAAAGTGTTTTAATTTCATTAAAAACCATTATAAAAAATCATAAAAAATGTTACTAATAATAAAAAATAAAAAATTGTTATCAATAATAGAAGTGCCAGGTAAAAGACTTGTAAAATGGACGAAAGATTAAAAAAATAATACGATATTATGTCAAAAAATAATTGTAATAAATCCATGGAAAAATAGCCTTGTTATTCACACATATTATAGGTACGTAGATGACACTTTTCTTATTTTACCAAAAGACAAACTAAATTATGTTTTACATCAATTTAATTCTTACCACCTTAGACTCAATTTTACACATGAGATAGAAAATAACAATTCCATTCCTTTTTTAAATGCCAAGGTAATTAAAAATGATGATGGCACTATTATCACGAATTGGTACAGAAAAGGAACTTATTCAGGCAGATATATTATTTTTCTTTCGAATCATCCGATTCAGCAGAAAATAGCTATCATATAAAATTTAGTAGACACATCTTTTAAAATATGGCATGAATCCTTTCACCAGTCAAACATTAATTTTATTAAAAATATTGTCTTACTTAATAATTATCCAAAGGAATTTATTAAAGACTGGCAGGTTACTTTCTAATAGAACAAAATAACATCATGATAATTTTAGACAAAGTCCAAATAACCATAAAGTTATTGCGAAACATCAGTTTGATTGGGAACATGTTTTGGTTTTACATCATAAATGTTTAAATGTATTAACTGACCTTAATAATTTTAGTCCTGTTTATAACATTATATTAGACTCATTAATTTAATTTCTAATGTATTTTAGACTATTTTGTTATTGATAATTTATTACTAAGAATATAAAATTATTTTTTCTCTTTTTGTACATCATAATTCTTATATATAAAAAAAATTTGTATATTATTAGTAAATGTTACTTCTACTCTTCCTTCTACGTTTTGACTATATACAATATGTTTCACTTTGAAATTAAGGAACCTTTTATCTTTATCTGTTACTACGACACTGTTCTTTTAATGTCTCAGGTCATTCATGTTTTTACCTCTATCACTCGAAGTTAGCCTTTAAGATGAAGCAGAACGCACGTTCTGTTTCCTTTTTTAAATTTAAATTTAAAAAGTGTTGTTGAACCTTTTTTTTAAATTTTAATTATTTATTACCATCATTTTATGTCACATATGTCATTATAAAAAAATTATAACATCAGCACTACAGGTAAATTAAATTTTTTTCTACAATTTTAACGGTTTCATTTCACTTTGACTTTCGCATATGATTCGTTATACTTTTAACATTTTATACTTAGTTCCAATTTTGTATTTTTTATACTTTTTACAGAACTGCTTTTAAATAAGAATCTTAAAAAACATGAATTAACCATCAAAAATTTTGAGTCTTTCATTATAAATATAGGGACTTATATAATTTTTAATAACATTGCACTGATGATTTTTCCTGATGAGGAGAGCAATGGACTATCGAAATGTCGACAAATTTTTAATAATGGAATAAAGGATCTTCTCAACATCAACATCGTGGTCTTTTACTTGTGCTGAAGTATGTCATTTCTACATCTTACTACATTTATATTTAAATGATTTTGTTTCGATTTTTTCAAAATAAAAATTACTACTGTTGGTCTAGTGGAATATTTATCAGTAATAATTAATTAACCAATGTTTACAAGTATTCTACTAGACTAATAGTAATAATTTTTAGGGGGGAAACGAATTTTTTAGTAAAATAAATTATTTAAACAAATTCCATTTGTTTAAATAATTGAAAATTAATTAATCAATGATGATAAATATTTCACTAGACTAACAGTAATAATTTTAAGGGGAAAAAATAAATTTTTGAAAAAAAAAATTTAAACAAATTCCATTTGTTTAAATAATTAAATAATAATTAACCAATGATAATAAATATGCCATCAGACCAATATTAATAATTTTAAGTAAAAAAATAACAATACAGTACTCAAAATGTCGATTTCATGAAGAATTGACATTTTTTGTTTTAAGGGTAATTTTCAGGTACTCGTGGGGGTAATTGGGGGGATCGTTGCCCTCTGAGAAGCAAAAGCCTTTTTGAGACTGCACATGCTAATGGCTTATATGCTTATATCCATTTGCATCAAAAACATCCAAATGTTAAGAATGTTCATACCCTCATTGTCGGTAAAGGTAATTTCGATAAGATAAAACGCGAGTGTTAGTTTTTGTAAATTTAAGATTCATCCCAATGGGCACTGGACCATCCTCAAGACGTGCAACAAAGTCCGCGAACATTGAAGTCGCTGTTACAAAAACGTCAAAAAACCGTTCTTAATACGTTTTCGGGATATCTAATGTCCGTCGTTTTGTTGTTTTTTAAATGTCCTGAAACGCACACGAAACGTCCCTAGACAATGTACATGGTATATTTTGTAAGAACGTTAGTTTTATAAATTTGAAAGTATTAAACTATACATCTTATAAACGTTTCCAGCATTTGACACGAAATTCTCTACAGAATCCTGTATAGGAAACCTAGTGAAACTAATCCACCAGCGTGCGCTACGGCCTAGCCCTCTCGCTTCACATTATTAAATCTTTTATATTGAAATTTTTCCGATACGAAGGAAGTCGTGCTAGATCGTTTACTGGATCCCTACATGTTGATTCGTGGTGAATTAGGACCTTTACACGTTCCGGTAATGGTTATCTCGCCCCCTACATGTTCCTGTACTAGGTTGCATACAGGTTCATATCTCAATTTTTTATGCTGAGCCTGTAACGTTTCTTGTACTAGATATGGTCATAGTTCTGGCAAAGGAACACGCACAGGAACAGTTACGGAATCTCGTATAAGGTTTTTCAGCAGGGGTTTATATGACATATCATAAAAAAACTCGACTAATTATCAATTAAAACAATGGATAAGTTTGATTACTAACATATGCTAAAAGAAAAGATTTATAACGAAGTAATAAATCAACCAATTCATGATTGTATCGCTTACTTCCTGTTCGGTGCTTTCCGGATATTTTAAAACTAATACTTCTTTAAAAAAAATTAAAACTTTAAATTCGATATTTAAAACGGTTTCAAAGGTAGTTGTACACAGAAAAAAGCAGACTTATTTAACTTACGGACTATAGTCTATGTTTCGCGATTGTACCAAATCTCAAATTATTTTTAAGACCATACCAGGAATAATCCCGTGCCAAAGAATCCGTCAAAACTTGCTTCATGCCGTTGCCCGCAGCATTCTTCGCATCTTTCCCTCCGTAGAAAATAATTTTCATATCTTTAGTCTAAAGTTCTTAAGGATCGCATGCTTCTCTAATTTTATGAGAGAATCTGTATCACGGAAAACATTTTCTATTCCTCCTGTAACATTTAATAGTTGCTATTTTTCTAATTATCATTCTTATGTCTCCAGGTATCATTGTCATATGAATTTTCAATTAATACTCACAAATTTGTCAAGAGCGAAATGATTGGTGGTTATCTCTTTCTCGAAAGCATCGAATTCCTCTTTTGTCTACAGTGGTTCGAGAGGTAACATTTCATGTGTTCCTCCAACTTCGCTACTGAATGGTTTGTCCTCTCGCTCTCGCATGTTAATCTCGTGATTAAACTTATCCTTCATGATTTTCATAGAATGATTCATCCATAAAACGCTTTCATATTGACCTGAAAGAAAATATTTTAGTGAATATACTTATAAATATGAGGAGGTATTTACTTAACACTCAGCTTGGCAATGTGCTTTTTCTACACACACCTTGAAATTGAAAAACAATTTTTTCTTGTCAATCCAAAATATTCAATACAAAAATATGTGTAAATTGAGACAAATCGCTAAGCTAATGGTCAAAAATTATATTTGAATAAAGACTTACACGTTTCGCAGTCCTTAGAACACACCTTCATTTTTTTAAATGACCTAACCCCTTCTATTAAGAAGAAAAGAATATAGCATTTCAGAGTCATTGTTCAAACTTATGACTATTTTCTAGCTCTTATTTAGTATAAATAAAACATATTAAAACGTTTTGATTAGTGCTCATGCTTATTTAATCAACATCAAGGGAAAATATTAGTTCTGAAATTATTAATAAAATACTTCCAACCATAAAGCACCTTATTCATATTAAATTAAGTGGAGAAAGCAATATGTATATGTTTAAAGCTCAGAACATTTCCATGATTTTTAAATTCCAATAATATTACTTTGAAAGAAAATTCTTCAAGAGAAAAGGTCTTTGGAGCATTAATATTTAAATTTTGAAAAAATTCCGAGTCCACTGTAAACGGGGTGTTAGGAATTGCTTAGAATCAATTCTCAACATTTGTTTGAAAAAATTAAAAAGTGGAAATTGTACTAATTTACAATAATTTATAAAAATTTTAGTTCTAAAACCAAAGAGACTGATAATTTTAGTAAAACTCAGTGAAGAAAACTTTATATGCATGCATTTTAAAATAATTTGAGATTCAAAAGAAAAGTGAGATATATATGGAATTTGCAACGTTCTAAGGACGTTCCGGAACGTCCGCAGGACATCTTTAAAGATTTGAACGCCAAAAATTCTTAATTATTAAAAAATAATAGCAAAGAAAAGTTGATTCACTGAATATTATAATATTTATAACAAAAAAGTATTAAGACATTTACATTTTCTAGAAATGAAAGCGTAACCCACGTTTTAGAGTTTTGCAGTCGTTTAATTAAATTTTTGGAACAAACTTTTAACCAAAAAAGGAAGTTATTTTAATTTGAAAAATTGTAATAATTCACTGAGATCAAGCCAATTATATGCACAGTTAAATATTGTTCTAGTTCAAAAACCCCAATGTTCAAAGCGTGTTCAAATTTGTATTAAAAATTCGACTACACGGTTGTACACTGACGTTTCAATTATTTATTAAATCAATTCAAGATCCTGATGATTTTTCAGATATAAATTTATGTGATTGTTACTTACAGTTTTATATGCAAACGCGAAAGTGAGACGTATGTATTTTATTAGGATCATTTGCTATTCCTAAATTATTATTTCGCTGAAAAATGCAGAAAGCCTTTTAATGTTTATGCATAAAATCAATTAATAAAATGAGCAGATTTAAGAATATTCTAAGAACGTTCCAAAACGTTCGCAGGACATTCTTTCAGATTTGAACAAAAAAATTGCTGGTACACAAAATAATTCCGAAAAGAAAGTTTCTTTGGTACGAATCAAACGTATTAAAACTTTTCAATTAGAGGCAATGCTTATTTAATCAACCTAAAGGGGAAAATACAAGTTCTTGAAATATTAATAAAATATTTTCATCCACAAAGCAAAAAATATTGAAAATTCAAATAGTATCTCACAAGAATCCTAAATATTCTAAAATATAATTTCATACATATGAAGCGAAGGGGAAACCCAATATAAAAAAGGATAAATACCTCTTGAGAGTTTTCCTCGTAAGAAATAAGAGCTCCTTCCTCTCTTGACCTATAGGCTATTTGGTCAACATCCTTCAATAACTGTCCTTGTGTTAGATATATTTCTGATGAAGGGATTGAGCCACCTGTGTTTCAAAATAAGAATAAGTTAACTAGTACTAAATTGTTTTGATTCAATTGAGGAATGTTCAAAACTCCGAACATTTCGATAATTTTTCTGATCCAATACAATTATTTTAAAAGAAAATTCCCGATGAGAAAAGGCCTTTGGAGCTTTAATCGTTAAATTTTTAATCCATTTCAAATTAATTGCAATAAAGTATAAAAACTACAATTCGCGTGCTCTTCTTCGGTAAAATGTACTAAGCTTTGAAAATCTTTTTTAAATGAAGAATGGCACGAATCGTCTTTATTCACAATTTCTAGTATTTCAAACGTAGTGCTAAGAAGTTCTTACAATTAAGTTCTCAACATTTGCTTGAGAACATTATCAACTGAAAATTAAACTAATTTGTGGGAATTTATAATAATTGTAGTTCTAGGAATCAAAACGGCTGATAATTTTAGTAACATTCAGCGAAGAAAACTTCATATGCATGAATTTTAAATTATTCTGATATTCAAAAGCAAAATTGAGATATATATGGATTTTGAAACGTTCCGGAACGTCTGCAGGACATATTCAAATATTTGAACGGGAAAAGTTTAATATAAAAAAAAATTCTGAACAAAATTTTATTTTCAATATATTATAATATTCATAACAAACCAGTATAACAAAATGTACATTTATCAGAAATTAAAGAATAATATACGTTTTAGATGTGCGCAGTCCTTTGTACGAATTTTTAATACACATTTAGACAAGCTTGCAACATTCGATTTTTTGAAATAGAAGAAAATTCACATGTACGTCAAACCGGTGTGATTTCCTTAAGATACTGCAATATTGTAAATTAAAGTATCTTCTTTTTTAGTGCATAAAAAATGAAGCCAAAAGTCAAGTCAAATCTTTGAAATTTGAGTTATTCGAATATTTGAATAAGTTGAATTTCGAAGATTCGACTTGACTTTTGGAACAAAATTTAACGAAAAAACGCATTTATTTTTAATTTAAAAAATTGTGATAATACAAGGAAACCAAGTCAGTTATATGCACAGTTAATTTTTGTCTATTTCGAAAAAATCCAATGTTCCAAGCGTGTTTAAATTTTGTTTTAAAAAATCGAATAAACAACTGCACGCCTTTACGAGGTTTCAATTATTCATTGAATGAATTTGAGATCCTGATGATCCTTCAAACATAAATTTACCTCATTGTCATTTTCAATTTGATATTCAAAGGTGAAAGTGAGACGTATCTGTTTTATTTGGGTCGTTTGCTATTCCTAAATTATTATTTCGCTGCAAAATACAAAAGTCCTCTTAATGTCTATGCCTAAAATAAATAAATTTGAGAACGTTCTAAGAACGTTCCAGAACAAAAGTGAAATATCTGGATTATGGAATGTTCTAAGGATGTTCCGGAACGTCCGCAGTACATCTTCAAAGATTTGAATGCAAAAATTCTAACTTACCAAAAATGATACAAAAAAAAGTTGATTCACTCAATATTATAATATTTATAATAAAAAAGTATTTAAAAATTTACATTTTGTAAAAATGAAAGCGTAACCTGCGTTTTAGAGGTATGCAGTCGTTTAATTAAATTTTTGATACAAATTTCGACACGTTCGGAAAATTCGATTTTTCGAAATAGAAGAAAGTTAATATGCTTGTAAAACCAGTTTGATTTCCTTAAGTTACTTCAATTTTTCCAAATCAAAATATCTTCTTTTTTGGTTAATAAAAAAATGAATTCAAAAATCAAGTTGAATCTTTGAAATTTAATTTATTCCAATATTCGAACAAGTCCAATTTCCAAGATTCGTCTTGAATTTTGCAACAAACTTTCAACCAAAAAAGGAATTTATTTTTAATTTAAAAAATTGTACTAATTCACGGAAATCAAGCCTGTTATACGCACAGTTAAATTTTGTTCTATTTCGAAAAATCCAATATTCCAAGATTGTGTACATTTGTATAAAAAAATCGAATAAACGAGTGCACACATTTACCACATTACAATTTTTGTGCTTGTGACTTTCAATTTTATATTCGAATTCAAAAGTAAGACCTATCTATTTTATTTGGATCATTTGCCATTCCTAAAGTATTATTTCACTGGAAAATGCAGAAACCCTTTTAATGTCTGCCTAAAATCGATGAATGAAATGAACAGATTTTAGAACGTTCCAAGAAAGTTCCGGAACATCCACAGGACCTTTCAGATTTGAACAAAATAAGTTTCAGAGTACACAAAAAAATTCTGAAAAGAAAGTTTCTTTGCAAAATATTAAAATCGCATTTTTTACGATACTCATTAAAAGCTTGAAGTGTGGAATTCGATTTGATTCACCTAAACTTCCTTTCTAAAATATAATAAAAGTTCAAAAATCTTCTTGAAATAAATAAGGGAAAAAATATTTTTTCCCTTCTATAAATTCAGAAAAAATCTCTGACCACTTGAAAATATCTCTGAAAATGCCGAATGTTTTGAGAAAATATCAATGAGAAGAAGACTATTACTTAAAAACAGAAACTTAAATATTATTTTTAAAAGAGTTCACTTTTCACACTGAATTTGAATAATTCATATCACCTTTATAATAATTATTATCCGTTGAAAGTTTGAATCTGTTGTTTTTATACAGATGAGCCTTGCTGCGATGGTTCTTTTCAATCAAAGTTATTCCTTGATAATGGCTGTGATCCACATATTGCTGCTTTTTCCTCCAAACGCAGATCCATATCCGTCATCCAAATTTTCTGCCCAAATTTTATTTTTATCAGTATTCTAAATTATAGATTAAAGTCTAATTACAAAAATTGTCAACAAATAAATTCTCTCCTTACGTATGCGCTATTTATTACGTTCACAATTTGGATATCGATTGTACTCTTTATGCATAAGTCTAAGATAATAATTGAATGAAATGAACAAATTTTGGAAGGTTCTGAGGACGCTCCGGATCATTATATATCATTATATAGAATTAATATATATATCCTGATACTAGAAAGCAAAAGTAATACACATCAATCTTCGGACGTTCAGGAACGATCTCAGGACATCCTTAAAGATTTGAACGACAATATACATTCTGCAGAAATTTAAGCTTGACCTATGTAACAATTAATTCATTAAAACTACGAACTTGATAATCCTTCTTAGCGAATTTCAATTCCTTTCGAACAATAAACTCTTCAAGAAATTCAAGAAAGTACAAAACATTCTCCTGATTTCCCTAAAAAAAGAATGAACTTTTAAAAAAAATTTTTTAAATTGAATTTTTCGCAATTCATTTACTGTATTTCCTGTTGGGAACATAAAGGCAGTTCAGAAATGATTTTTTGTCTTAATATAATAAGTATTTCTGTCTTACCTTTTTCTTTATAGCTTTCCTTCTTTTTCCGATCAACACCACTTCTAGCACGTTTCTCATCACGGTTGTGGTACTTTTTCTTCGTGTGACCTCTGTTGTGACTATGGCATCTCCTTCGATGTTTTTTATAACGGCTGTTATCTATTTTGTTCTTATGATGTCTCCTTTGGTTGTGGTCTGTCCCTGCACATTCATCATCACGTTTGCGAATTTATTGGTCGTTGTGGTCTCTTTCGCTGCTATGGCCTTTCCTTTAATGTTCCTTCTCACGGTTGTGATTCTTCTGGTCCTCGTGGTCTCTTTCGCTGTTACGGCCTCTCCTTTCACGCTCCTGATCATGGCTAAGGTTTTTTCGGTTCTGTGATTTTTCTTGCTACTGCTGAATCGGTCTCCATATCCATCATCACGACGGCTCTCCTTTTCGCCTCTGTGCTCTGTCTTGCGACTACGGCCTCTCGTTTCTCGGCTTGTACAATTTTCCTTATTAAACTCGTTGCATCTACGACTGATACTGTGACTATCGCTGTATTTATCTACAAAACTAAATAGTAACAAATTTATCAAAAAGCAAGTATATCTCTGAAGCATGAAACGTAGAAAATAAGAAATTATGAACAATCCATTGATTTATATTTCAATTTGAATGATCACTATACTATGAAATTGATCCTTATTCTTAAACTTTTTTATTTTATTTCTTTATATTCAGAAATCTTCTAACCTTTAGCTTGGACTAAGAAAGATCAAGGGCTTGAAGAATGATTGATTTGCATTATAATTTCCTCACTGTTCAACTATTAGGATGGTGATTTCCTTAGTTTAAAAGGTCACTGTAGAAAAATAATGTGCGAACCCTCTGATTTTTGAAGGTCCCAAATAAAAGTCCCAAGTAAAGTTTCAGATTTAATTATTGTAGGCTTTCTGGATTCCATTATTTTCACTTTGACGTCTTTGTTGGAAGCGTCTACCTTCTCCTTGAAATTCCTCGTTAGCGTCTTAATAGTAACCTTAGGTATATTCTTTCTAACTGCAATTAAAACACGATAACATTCAGTACGTTTAGTTTCAGGATTGGCCTAAATAAATTAAAATAAATATGAATATACAATTGAATACCAAATGTGAAACATACTTGGTTCATTTTCATCTGAAGATCTTAAGCTTTGTGGACAAGCCTGACGTTTTCCTGCCAATTTTGTGTTTGGGGCGACATTTTGTATTCTCTCATCTGAACTAGAGATCAGCGATACTTGTTGTTCGACGTTCTTGGCGAGTTATAATGTACCTACAAACCAGAAATTTATGTTATCATGCCCCCAAATCATTGAAATAAATTGTTAGAGTAGAAATGATAAGCGCCATAAGATTCATTGAGATGACGTATTCTGTGTTTGGACCAATTTGGGCCAGGAGCTTCTCCTTTGGTCAGGCATCGTTTTGTATTAACTCTATCGGGAGGCCAATAAACATGAGACTTATCTGTACTTAACCAAATACTAGGAAAAGCGTTACAACATGTCTCACAAGCGACTACAAACCATGAACTCAGAACCTGAAATGTTTATACAAAATATATAACCAATGCATCAAAACTTTTTACATATTTAAAAGTACTAGTTATAATTACTAATTATGAGTTCGACGGACTTGTAATCCTTTCAGTTCGAAAAGATTCGTTATAAAATAAGTACATAGTTTAATAATATGTAATAAAAAAAAGTTATCTCTGACATTAAGAAAATTGGTACTAACAATTAAGTAATTTCTGAAGAAGAGTCACTACAATGTTTTTTGAACTGTTAATCATTCAAATTGGATAATTTATATGTAGAAGCTTTTAAATTTGAATGTTTGAATACATAATGAGCATTCGTGATTAATAATGAAAGAATCAAACATTTACACACTTTTTATATTCAGAGAAAGAAAATCTGTACTTTTATTTTTTCGAAATTCAAATATTAACACGTGCCACCGAGCACTTCAAATTCCCATTTACTTAACACAGGGCAATTTTGGATTATCCAAAAATTAAACTCACACTTTAGAGTCTAATCGAAATCGGCCAAGTTTGTCAGGGACTCTGCAGAAGTGTCTACAAAATGAAACACTACTAATAATTGTTATTTTTAAACCACCACAATAATGGGTGAAAATGTAGTTTAGTTTTTTATTTTTGGGTCATATTTGGGGCACTGTGTGGAGGAAGGGTGCGTTAAAAATAAAATTTTCTTATATGTTTTTATTTCGTAGAAACTCCTCTACAATCCCTAAAAAACTTGACACGTTTCAATAAAATCCTGAAGTTTAAGTTCAATTTTTCGAAAATCCAAAATTTCCCCATGCCAATTAAAAGGAATTTTGAAGTGTCCGGTGGCACGTGTTGATATTTAAATTTCGAGAAAAAAATTACTGGTTTTCTTTCTCCGGAAATGGAAACTTTTTGGGGAGGTTGGAGACTTGCCCTATAGAGTGTTTTAACCCATAGGCGGAAGTTCGTATGTTGGGATTCGTATTAGACAACCCCAAACCCCCCTGAAAATATAAGGTTTTACGAAAGTGTGCCAAGATTTCGCATTTCTTTGAATCTTCATGCCGGGATATTGATTTAGCCATTTTGAATTTCGACCATGAAATCGTATTCCACGAACTCAAAAACTCGTAGAAATAAGGTTTTACGACGATTTTTAAAGTTTCCACACTTCTTGGAAGTTTTAGGCCGCTATATTGGATTGGCGATTTAGAAATGTGAAAATTATTACCGCAAAATCTTATTCTAGGACGACAAAAACCGCAAAATTGAAGTTTTACGGAAATAATCCAAGTTTTTGAACTTTTTGACATTTTTAAGCAGCTATATTTGATCAACTATCTCGATTTTTCAAATTTCGACCACAGATTCGTATTCTTTAACTCCAAAAACTCGTAGAAATAAAGTTACATGGAAATATCCCAAGTTTTTGGATTTCTTTACATTTTCAAGTCAACAATTTGGATTGGCCATTTTTATTTTTTTAATTTTAACTAGCAATTCATAATCTAGGACCTCAAAAACTCCTAGGTACAAAGTTTGTGAAAATTGAAATAACAGTCCACAAGACACATGCGTTCGAAGCCAAATGGCGTCAATGCCCTCTAAGGAACGACTAAAATTGACGCCACAATGCACCAATGCTGCTCAACAGGTTAAATTTCACAGTATAAAATGTAAACAAATTTTTAATTAGAATATTTAGAAATCTTCTACATTTAACGAAATATATACTTAGACACCTGTTAAAGATAAGGCTTCGTAGTATTTTTTTAACTTTCAAATATAGTTTTATTTTTGTTACATTCAAACCTTGGGTAAAACTTGGTATAAAGAAGTCGTAACATTTGGAAAATTACTATTCACGAAAACTTATTAAGAATCCATACATGCACGATTGTATTAGGTCTCGCGCTGTAATGAGGAACAAAATAAATGTAGTTGAGTATTATACAAATTAAGATACATAAAGTAGTGCTGAAAAATTCAGGCGATCTTATAATTTCGAAAGATACTGTAGAATTACATAAATCAAAACTGTTGAAAAATTTTCTTCCACAAAACATTTATTTCCCTCTTTCTTACAGCGTTTAGAAATTTATTTAAGAAGATCCCAAGTGTTTATATGCATTTTCAAAACACTTTCACCGACACAGAACAAATGACGGAGAATAAATGGAATTGTAATCGACAGTTAAATAATTTATCTTAGAAAATAAACCTCACTTAAATTTATACTTACGTTGCCATTAATTTGTCGACGAATGCATCAGAGGCAATATATAATATTAATCTCTTAATAGGAGTACGACAGTTTTCTTACGGATTTCACTGACTGAGAGCACTTCAATCTTCGAAATTCCTTTCGCAACATGAAATCCTAACTGTTGAGAATCGCCAGCATAGTTTGGAAATCCGGGTAAGTCGTGGAATTTTTCTCCTATGAGTAAAGGTTCATTAAGCCTATGAGCTATGTGCTCAATGCGAACAATACTTGTATTTCGTAAGTAACAACAATTGTCTGGTTTCTTAATAGACAATATAAAATTATTGAACTTCACTTTTGCGTACGATTTGTAGCAATCAGACGGTAAATCGGCATCGTATGATTTTGAAAAGTATCGATAACTTTCGGGCCTTACTTCCTTTATTAATTCAGTGCTATTGTCCGATATTTCTAGAAGTCTACAGAAGAATTGTGGCAGAACATCAGTATGTTTCTAAATCAGTTTCTTCAATTTCTGCATAAAATTTTCGAAAGAGTAAGCTACATTTAAATCTAAAGGTCCATGCAATAATGCTTCTTCGCACAAGTGTTGAACACAGTGAATAGTGAAAACTAAGGTTTTCTCACCGTATAAGGTTTTGAATGTTTCTACAAACCACTTTAATAAGTCTTTGGCGCACTGATTATTATCTTTATACTGCTTCGGATGACTCAAAATGCATAGAGCTGCGTGCAGCGCGTTGAAATGAGTGACGTATTCTTCATCTAGCCCTCTTGATTTGCGGGCAAACTTTCAAGGTATCCATGGCATCAATTCAATCAGCAATTGTGACATATATCAAATTTCTTTTGCAGATAACTTTCCTGCCTATTTGCACCAGTCTTTAGCAATTTCAGTTTTTTTTGCAACACCTAAATCTCGAAGATGCATCACGTCCAACGGAAATTGAGGTATCATTTTCAATCCAATTTTTTCAAAAAGAGAGTCTCCCTTGTGGTATTCTTTGTTCTTTCTTAATAAGAATTCGATGATCTAAGTATTCGCATTCGTCAATGCAGCGCGGACAACCCAAACATATATTAGGGGACTTTGTGCATGTCACCATACTTCTTACCGGGCTATCGCAAATCACTAAAGTAGATAAGTTCCGGATCCACAGGGAATAATGCTGGATGTATATCCTGGGGTTCCTAATAGCGTTCTATCATCTTTAGGTGATTCTGTGTGTCCCTCTTCACGAAATATAGTAAGAATTTCGTTGACAGACGCTCTATTCTTATAATGGCGTAATGCCCAAGTAGAAATTTTCTCCCATGCCAGCAACGGCGCTGGAGTTTCTTCATCATCTTCATCATCTGAATATAAATTGAACTTTTTCCAGAACTCAGTCTCGTCTTTTTCTAGACAAACTCGATCCACGTCTTCGTTTATGGGATGCTGCACTCCAGGGAGGATTTCCTCTGTAAAAAACTATATGTCGTCGAAATTTGTCTCAATTTTATCATTCTTAAAATTTATTTCAATGCTTACACCATCAGTATTTTCTTTCAAAGCATTAATATCATCCGTGTTACTATTGTTTTTAACGGTTTAAGATTTATTATTTTTTTTGAAAGCAAGAAAAAGTGCATGGTCTTTTTCACTCTGTACATTGAGACGCCGGCGTTGTTGGCGAAAAGATCAAAGATGATAAGGCTTTAGTCGTTTCCATGATCGCACTTCCAGTCCATCGACTGCTTTAAAGCACTAAAAGAAAGTGATATGTGTGTATTGCAGCAGCCGTAAAACAAAAGTTTCTTTCTGTCTCGCGTAACAATATTTAAATATTAGTTTTTTGGTTTTGTGGCTTTGGGGTCCGTAAATGATGAAGATTTTGTATTTATATTCACAGGAGGCTCAAAATGAACCCCAACAATTAGCAGAACAAACAGAAAACGTGCCAGGCAGTAGCCATTTCCCTACTAAATAACTGTCTCTGCCTTATGTAGAAGGGTTGTCACAAAATTAGGGGAATACTTAAGCCATATAATAAAAAAACATCCTTTACAAATCCGTATGACCTGTCGCGATTTTTTAGTAAAAAATAAAGATAAGGTAATTCAAGACTTGCAATAGAACTTAGTTTATTGAATTCCACGCGTGGAACGTAACGGGTCCTACATAGATCACGATCACGTTTTCAAATTCGAAGATACTATAATTTTAGATAAAACAGATAAATATAAAAAACGGCTAGTATTGGAAATGGCACACATAGTTACAAACGAAAGCGTTAATGAAAGGGCGGATGTAGGAAATCTATCGGAATTCTATCTTCCGTTACTTCACACAGCAAAATAGGCCAATACCCAAAATAGTTTTAAATCGGGAACCAGAAAACACTGAAAAAATCGATACTAATTCCTAAGCGCTATACAAATTAATCACATTTTGCTAAATTAAAAATTCTTTGAATTAGCGCACAAAAAAGTGTGTGAGGCGTCCGTTAGCATGTTCGCTATCATTTTACAAATTTTTAGGACAAAATATTTATTATTTTAGAAAAAACGCCGGGGGAACCTAAAACTGATAAAATCGACAATTTTTAAGCATCACATGCCCTTAAGCTGTTAAAAATCAAATTTTGCCTCCACATTGTAAGGTGTAATTTCCGAGTACTTTTCAGCCCATAAAACGTATTTTGAAAAATGTCGAACCTACATGTTCATTTCGTAATAAACATCTAAATTAGTATTACATTCTGACCTTAAGGGACTACTTCTTAAGTGTACCCACTACTACCCACTCAAAAATTATAATTAAATTTCGAATACATTTTTTCAAAGCATGGTCGTATACACAGGTCCGGAAACTCCAATACTTGTCATATTAAAACTCAAAAAACATACAAGAACCAAAAACAATTAAATTTCGAAAAACTAAAACTTTTGCTAAGTTTTGCTCGCCCAGTGCTATCTTTATTCCCTCTAGAAAATGACGTTAAAACAAAAGTTTTCTTTTTGAAACTTAAAACGTAAAAATTTAAAAAAAAAAGAAGAAAAAATATGTAAAATCGAGATAACAAAAACTGTGGTCGGTAAATGCAGCTATTATTCATTTTAAAGAAATTATGTAAGATCAACTGTTCTCATATTAAAAATTAAGATGTGAAGCTCAAAAAACATGAAAGATGAAAAAAAAGTCAAATTTCGAAGAAATAAAAATTGTGCTGAATTTTGCTCGAAAAATGAAATCTTTATTCCGTATAACAAATTTACGTGAGACCAATAGTTCTAATATTAAAACGAAAAAAAATACAAAGCCCAAAAAAAAATCAAATTTTGAAAAACCAAAACTCGTGCTCAATAATGACTGCATTATCGAGCACAATTCAGCATGATTTTTTTTAGAATTTTTATTTTTTCTTGTTTATGTTTAATTTCTATATTTTGGGTTTTAACATAAGAACTGTTGTTCTTACGTAATTTTGTTAGAGAAAATAATGACTGAATTTGTCGAGCACAACATAGTACGGTCAAGTGAAGTGAATCTTTTTTAAATATTAGAGTAATTATAATTTTTTAAAATCATTAAAATCTTTGTTTCCAGCCGCAGGAAATATGAAAGGTTTCAATCGTAACACAGAGGAAATTAATTTAAATTATTTTTAAACTCAAGAAATAAAACAAAAATAGTTTGAAACTGATAACATAGTTTTTAATAATAATATTGTGAAATTTTATTTCATAAACAAAATTACTGTTGTGAAATATAAAATTTAATTATAAGTGAAAATTAAATAACAGATATTCTAATTTTATATTGGGATAAGGAATTGATTTAATAAGTAAAAGAATTTAAATAAGAGTAATGTCATATGCTGGTATAAATAAGCAATTTATTAAAGACAGTAACCCTAAAAAAATAACAAATGATTAATATGAATAAACTTCGTAAACTGTAATAAATGTATTCACACTTCTTAAAACTTTAGGCCGTTTAAACCTCAGCAAATCGGCTACGTTTTTTTAAAATAACATTTCACCTATTAGCTTTAATTTTGATTTTTTTAGCGAACTGTTTCATTCTAAGCGATAAATAGTTCTTGGTGGCGTACACAAGAACGTCACAGCTGGGTTCAACACAGGGATATTTAAATGATGATATTTAAATGATCGAGAATGTATATTTTTTATTAATTTTTTTAGATTTTCTCGAAAGAATTTTTCTAAATAAAGATATCGTTCTAGCTTAAGATGTTCGATATTTTTTATTAAAATATATAGTTTTTATTAAAATACATATTTGTTATGTAATTTTTTATATTTCTACAATTATTTTTTTTAACTAAAGCTATCATTAAAATTTAAGATAAAATTTTTAATATTTTTTATTAAAATACATAGTTCTTATTTTATTTTTTATATTTCTGCTATAATTTTTTTAAATAAAGATATCGTTTTAGTTTAAGATAAAATATTCCATATTTTTTATTACATGTCATAGTTCTTACTTAAGGTTTTGCATTTCTACGGTAATTTTTTTTAATAAAGATATCGTTTTCATTTGAGATCAAATGTTTGATATTTTTCATTAAAATACATTGTTCTTATTTCATTTTTAATATTTCTAAAATAATTTGTTTGCAATAAATATATCGTTCCAGTTGAAGGTAAAATGTTCGATAATTTTTATTAAATTACATAGTTCACATTTAATTGTTTTTATTTCTAATTCTATGAAAGAACTTTTAACAATAAATATATTGGTTCCATTTTAAGAAAATATTTTCGATATTTTTATTAAAATAACTAGTTCTTATTTAATTTTTCATATTTATACAATTTCTTCAAATTAGGGTATCGTTACAGTTTAAGCGAAAATGTTCGACATTTTTTATTAAAATACATATTTCTTATTTCATTTTTTATATAATAGATGATGAAGGCGGGAAACGTCAAGGAGGTTTAGGTAAGGTAGGATGCCGACGACGCGAAGTCCACAAACTGGCGCCAGAGGGCAACAGTTGCTGGACGATCGCACAGAGCAGAAAACCGTAGTGGTTGCAACAGCTGACGTTGCTGAAAGCATTGGAAGTGGGGGGGGGGTGACGTTGATCGCAGTGACAGCAGCGGTGATGAAAGTGCCGAGAAGTCAACCCGGGTGGGGAGGGCAGCGGACTCCGGTACGCGCAAGCACGCGGAAGGCCCTCAAATTTACAGCGCCTTAACAAGCTAGGCAACGCGGGTTCGAACAGAAGTCTGGACGAATGGCAAAAAAAAGGCACGCGCGACTAGCAGTGAGGAGTGAGAAAAGTGGGATGTGATTATGATGAGTGAAACTTAGGCAGATGAGAAGGACTGGAAGAGAATAAAAAAGCTATTACCGAAAGGTTATGTGTGGACAATGCAAGAAGCAAGAAAAGAACACGTTAAACGGAGAGGGATGAGCGGCATGGTGTCAGGGGTGAAAAAAGAATTAGCAGTAAAAGGGAGAAAAGATGGGGACATGGAGGAAAAGGATGGAACAATGATAAGAAAAATTATAATTGGGAAAGTAGAAATAGCGGGGGTGTGCGTATACAGAAGAAGAGGGGAAGAGGAAGACTGAAGAGTAATAAGGAGGTGGATGGAGGAAAAGAAGGAAGAATTGGTTTTAATATGAGGGGACTTAAATGCATGGACTGGCGAACAAGGGGGAGGGTTATGGAATGAAGAAAAGGAGGCATTTCTAAAGAACTCCAAACATAAAGAGACGGACAGGGAGGGGAGGAAGTTACTAGACACGATAGGAGAAAGAGGATGGTTTATATGCAATGGCAATATGAAAGGAGATGAGGAAGGGGAGATCACATTCATAGGAAAGGGAGCAATAGCAATAGACTACATCTTGGGTGAAGAAAGAATGCGCCATATGATAGGGAGTATGAAGGTAGGGAATGAGATAGGGTCCGAGCATTTCTCGGTCATAGTTACACTGAAAAGAGGCATCAGTAAGCGCGGCAGAGGGAGAAAGGAAAAAGGGTGCGAAAGAAACAAGAAAATGGGAAGCTGTGGGTAGATACATTAAAAGAGTTTAAACAAAAGATGGAAAAGGAGAAAGTTAGGTACGAAAAAGAGGAGGGAATAGACTCGTTAATTGAAATGTTGAAGGGGTCCATTGAAAAGGTAAAGGATGAGCTAGGTACTAATGAAGAAAGAGTAGGGGGGAAATTTGAGGCTGGTGGGACGCGGAATGCTGGGAGAGTAAAGAGAGAATCAAAGAGTGTGTGAGCAAATGGAGAAGAGGGGAAATGGAGAAGGAGGAAGAAATAGAAATGGAGGAATGGACGGATTATTTTAAGGGTCTATTAGGGGGAGAGCAAAATAAGATCAAAGGGGAAAAGTGTAGGATAGTCCAAGGAGAAATGGAGGAAGAGCACGAGATAACAAGAGAAGAATTGGATAAGGCAATAAATAGGTTAAAAAGAAACAAGGCGACGAGAGAAGATGGTATGGAGAACAAAGCAATGAAGTTTGGAGGAGAAGGGATTAGGGATGAGATGTGGAAGATCTGCAACGAGGTATGGAAAGGGGAAGGTTGGCCGGAAGAGTGGACGATGGGACTGGTGGTACCGCTTGTCAAGAAAGGGAAAGGAAAGAAGGTAGAGGAATACAAAGGGATCACTCTCATGTCAGTCGGTTATAAAATATATGCAGAAATCTTAAGAAACAGGTTGGAGAGTCAGGTAGAACAAAAAGAAAGTATCCCACATAATCAGACGGGATTTAGAAAAGGGATGGGAACTATAGACAACATCTACGTACTTAACTATTTAGTTAATAGAAATTTGGGGAGAAAGAAAGGGAAACTAGTCGCTTTGTTCGTAGATTTCAAAGCAGCGTTTGACTCAGTGAACAGAAAAGTGCTATGGCAGGCAAAACATTCAGTGAACTGAAAAAATTAGGTCGGTAATATAGGTATTTAACTGTGTCACATGCCCTTAATAAATCCTTTTAAAATTTTAAAATGCAACTTACTTTTACACTTTAAAAAGATAAAAAAAAACCTGGTGGAACCGGCACTGCCGTGGCGTGCGGTATCACTTATATTTTATTTCTCACAAAAAGCTGAAACAAAAATATGTAAATATTAACTGCCAATTATTATGAATATAAACATCAATATTATTATTACCATAACCTGAGTTGCATCCAGGGGCCATACACCGCGTTCCACACATTTTACTTATTTTATTTCTAAATTTAATATTAATAATATTTCTTAATTCTTACACTTTGACTTGTAACAAAGACAACCATTTGTCATTGCGAAAATCATCGATCAAATTAATTTTCCACCATAAGGGCATGTGACACAGCCAAATATCTATATTATCGACCTCACTTTATCAGCTCACGGAATATTTTTTTGAACCTAAGAACTTTTTTTGTAAATAAAATATTGAGCTGAAACTTTGGAAAATGTATTAGAGTACAATAAAGTACGTTTAGGTACTACCTTTTGGTAGGAACTTTACTGAAAATGATTTCATCTTTTTTCTGAACCTCGACATTTTTTGAACGTTCGAACTTTTTTTATACATAAAAGATCGGTCTCAATGTTTCCATTCAGGAAACATTGACACCCATCTGGCAAATGAAATTTGCAAAAAATAGAAGAGGTTAGAATTGTATATAGTACACTGAAAACAGTCATACAGTAAAAAAAAACTATAATTGTACTATTTTTAATAAAATAACAAAGTTTCTCAAAATGATATTCCAAGACGTGCTCGGTGAACAGGTTTTCCGTTCTCCTACAAAATTTTCGGAATGAGGGTTAGCCCCTTATGTTACCCGAGCATTCAGTTGATAAATCGACGCTCGATGGCCGATAACCGCCGGGGCTAGCTGAGGCCAGACGAGGTCGACTGGTGAAGCGTTGAACTAGCAAGCCAGGCGAGTGCTGAGAGTTCCAACTCTAGCGCGCGCACACTTGCGCGTACAGTGTTATGCATGTCATACACGCATGCGGGCCCATCTACGCAATGCATACAATTAACATAAACCTTTTACACTAGTTCCTACAGGGAAAAACGCGAAAAACATCTCTCTGTGCAACTTTTTTTTCTCCAAATTATTTGTGGAAACTCTGTTTACGTTTATTTAGCTGCTATGCAAAAATTCTTCAAAGGAGTTTCCCAAATTTTTGTGAAAACTTCTAATAGATGACAAAAAGACTTCCAAATTATCTGAATGACTCTTTTAAAATCGATATCAAATATAAATAGAAACATTCAAAATGAAATATTCCGATGTGACTGAAATTCAAACAGATCATTCTTAATATTTGTCTGTTTTATCAGAAAAACTTTAAATGCTGGGAGAAAATAAAACGTTAATTTCTAAAGGAATTCAACATATTTGGTTGAAAAAATGGTTTCTCTTCACAGTCTCACCATCAAATTTTTCGTAAAATTATATTCATGAATTTTTTAGGCTATAAAATAACCATAAACGTAATCATTAAGAATATGTTAACTTCCAGGCTTTTTTCTCGTTTTTCCGAATTTCGAAAAAGCGGTTATCGTTACGAGTGGTTATGAGGATCTGAGCGAGATAATTGGCCACCACCATCATTCGGGCAGTAATACGCAGAATTTTTCGGGATCTAATTAGTAAACAATTTCATATTTCAAAGGCTTTCATATTTCGAGGCTTTAAATAAGTGTCTCCAAAACCTTGTTTTTTGGAACGTTTTACGTCTGCGCTATTATAAAAATTTTGTTAGGACAGCAATATACATTTCATTCAACGCGAGATAGAGTGATCAAAGAGAGAATCGCGTCCTTTTGACGTCGACTATAGTAAATAGTTGAGGTGGCTCATCTCATCCCAGAGCATGAAACGAGATGAGAAATATGCACAACTAATAATCTTCATATTTTTTCGCAATCGATATAGTCTTTAAAATTAAAATTCGAAGGTTTTTTTTAAAGCGTCTAGTGGCCTTCGCACAAAAAATAATAAATAATGGCACAACAAATAATGAAAAATCAAAAATTCCATTTCGTGGTCCAACAATGCAGGGTATGAAAAAAGATAAATCAACAAAAATTGTGATGCCATTCATCATTTCTGATTGAGAAAGTATTAGATTTGCCCGAAATTTGACACAACATAAAAATTTTTAAACCAAACGACGCAACATGCAAAAAAAATCTCAAAGAGAAATTAGAGAACTTTGGAAAAATCCTGCAATACGTCTTTTAACCATTTTCCAATGGGGCACCTAATTTTATTTTTATTTATCGTAAGTCATATGCAGAAAATCCAATATTACACCAAAAGTCTCGAGGTACGTAAACAAATTTAAACAAGACTTGTAGAATATTTTTCTTTATCCATGAAAAATAATATGAAAACAAAGATCCTATTCTTAGCATAAAAAGGCCAGATAGATAAAAATGTATGAAAAAAGGATTGTAGTTTTTTATTTATTTTAAGGTGGTTCAGAAAATATACATTTATAATAAATGTCTGTCAAAAATTGAACGCGCAGTGCGAGTGGATGATAAGGTGTACCTCAAAGCCTACAGAGCTTTAAGAAACTTAATCCTTAATAACACTTAATTAAATAGAAAATTCAGAATATGAAGACGCATATAAATACTGTGATCTGAAAGAGATCTTTTCGATACATTTTTATTCAAGCTTTCAAAACGTAAAGAATAAATATCCGAGAACAAAGCGCGAGATTCAGTAGGTTTTTTTTAAATTATATTTTTCTTTTCTGGTGGAAAAGGTAATTAACTAGTTTGAAAGTTTACTTACTTTGCTGAAAGTTTAGTTATTCGGTTAAATATTGATTCAACTATTTGGTTAGAAATTACCTTTTTTGTTAAAAATTTACCTCTTGTCGAAAATTTATCTTTGTTTTGAAAAATCAAATTCTGTTCAAAATTCGAGTGAATTGGAGTGACTTCATAATTGTTCAAGGGAATGTAAGAGAATTTGATTAAATGCATATTTAATACTATAGAAATTACAATTTTTCCAGATAATTTGGGCCTATTCATGTTTTGAATCAAATCAGTATTAGGAATGGAAAATTGACCAATTTTAATACTTTTTGTGTATTAAAATAGACGAAGTTTCATTGTCCCGTTTAAAAAATGCACACTCTTTAAAAAAATTTTGTTATTAAAAGTTTTATTTCAACTTTTGTCGTTTTTCCATAAACTGAATTTTCACATTTCCAATGTTTTCTTTATGATTTAAACTTTACACATACGGTCTACTAAGCAGCCTTACTGTTTTTTAACTTCTAAATTAAGTGTGTGTATATATATATATTTGAAAATGCATTAATATATTTGTGAATCTTTGAAATACTGTGAAATGGTTGCATAAAAAAATGTAAGGTATTTAGGAATCAAACTTTTCCTTTTCTTGCCATTTTTTCACATCGTCCGTTATTTGGCTTAAAAAGTCCATTTTCGTGTGTTTTTCGGAATTTTGTAAATTCTATAACTCTAATAATTTTTTATTTTATGAGAAAAGTCATCGGGATAAATTGTTCGCCTTTTTAAATACTATGAATAACCGTACAAAGAATTATTGAATTTTGAGAAAAGTGGTCTCAAAAATATTCAAAATGCGCTCACTTTTTTAATATTTATAAAAAATGGCTGGCTAAGGAACTTGACCTTTAGTTTAGAACACTAAAAGAGTTTACCAGAGGCCAATCTAATAGAATGATTTTTCCAAAAGCTATCGTGCTGACAGACAGATAGGCATAAATACATACAGATAGACCGACAGACACATTTGTAAACACCCATTTTTCGGATTAATACGGTCTCAAAACTTGAACATTTGACGTATTTTCAATGTTTTTTTTATAAATAAAACAAGAACTACGTGTCCTATAAAAAGTGAATAATAACAAATTTGTAGACATTTTTTGGGTTCACACGGTTTTTCTTATGTTTTTTTCCTATCTTGCATAGTTTGACCACCAAATGCAATTTTTGATTTTTGATTAGTTTTTGTGCGGTCAAAATGTGAATTTTCAATTTTCGGAAAAAAATCAAAAAGTTGATATGATAATCTTGTAGGGATATCGAAAAGTAACATTTTACTTTTCAAGTACTATGAACAACTGTACAGAGAATTTTTGAATCATGAAAACGTGTGTACTCAACAATTTTCAAAATGGGCTCACGTTTAGTATTTTTATCTAAAATGTCTGACTAACGAACTTGACATTTATTTAGGACACATTCGTAAAAATTAGCATCAAAAACATGAAAAGTTCAATATTTGGAAACCTTACATACAAGACGAAAAAGAAATAAAAAGACAAATGATGTTAATGATGTTTTTTATTATTAAAGCCAAAACTACGCATCCCATCAAAAAGTGGTTGATCACAAATTTGTAGATCTTTTTCAAATGCACAATTTTTGTCTACTTCTCTTTCACCGTATTTCAAACAGTTTGGCCGAAAAATGCATTTTTGGATTTTTAATTATTTTGTATGATGTCAAAATTTGAATTTTTAATTTTTCAAGAAAATTCAAAAAGTTATGATAATTGTGTAGGGCATTCAAAAAGCAACATTTTTCTTCTCTTGACTTTTTTATATCGTGCCTTATTTGGCATAAAATGTTCATTTTCTTATGTTTTTTGGAATTTTGTAAATGCTATAACTCTGGTAATTGTAATTTTTTTGAAAAGCTACTAAAATAAATTGTTAGACTTTTTGAATACTATGAATAACCGTACAGAGAATTTTTTAATTTTGAAAAAAATGGTTTCAAAAATATTCATAATGTGCCCACTTTTTGAATTTGTATGCAAAATGGCTGGATAACGAACTTAACCTTTAGTTTAGGACACTAAACGAGTTTGCGAAAAGGCAATCAGAAAGACAAATCGTAAAAACCTGTTTTTCGGATTCAGGGGGTCTCAAAACGTGAACATTTGACAAAAACTTGGGGGAGGGGGTCAAATTTTATACAAATCTAATACCTTCTCTGATGAGAATGTGGAAATGTAATTCTAGTACTAATTCAGTATATGAGTATAAAACAATATATACAAATGCATTACCTTTTCCTTCGCTTCTCTGCTAGAGACAGAATGGGACATCATTGAACGTTCGCAAATCTAGAGAAAAGTATTTTACGAATATAAATTTCAATTAAAATAAATGTAGTGCTTTTATTCCCCGTGTAATATCGATTAATTAGAATAATCATTAATGTGATAATAGTTTATAAATAGCAATATAATGGCAACATAATGGCAATATAATAGCCATTACTATTCCTATACAGCATTCTTAAGCCGTTTTGATGTTACGAATGGGCCAGATACTTGGGAAATCGATAACAGGAAAAAGCAGAATGTTATATCTAGCTAAGAGGAACTAGATTTGCTAAATTCAGATAAAAAAGGTTCAATTCTATATGAAAAAAGTTGCTTCAGAATGTAAAATTCAAAATTTTAGAAATCAAATCTATCAGTAATCCATATTGTCGAGCAAAAGCATAGAAAATATTATGCGAAATGAGAAACTTGTGTTCTTTTTAATACTATTGTGCGGTTAAATTAAAAGTTTTAAAATCTCTAATTTTTGTAGGTTATGTTACGTTTTACATTGGAATTGGGTATTCTTAATCACAAATTATTTGATTTAAATGATTCCAACTTTTATCGGCAAATAATTTTTTAGCGTTTTTGAAACAAAAAACATTATGTTTTGAAGATTTATAATTTTTTAACAACTTAAGGTTACCTTAGCGTTTTACAACAAAAATTGCAATTTTTAAAACAAAAATTATTGTTATCTCACTATCACTTAAAATCTTTTATCGCTTTTTGATTATGTTAGTGTTTTTCGTTGGTAATTGGTATTTTTAGTAAAGAAAAAAATACATTTAAAAGAAGATGCACGACTTTGAACAATATTAGATTTGTTAGCGTTTCACACAAAAAATTAGTGTTTAAAAAAAAATTAGTATAATTTCATTAATATTTAGAACCTTTCAACAGTTTTTGATAAATCTAGTGTCTTTTGTCGAAAATTGGTATTTTTAATAATCAGAAAATATTTTTAAAAAGGTTCAGCAATGTTTACAATTTTAGGTTACGCTGGAGCTTTATATAAAAATTGGCGTTTCAAAATAAAAATTATTATTGCTCGAGCAAGATTTGCAATTTTAAAACATTTTGTTTTGAACAAAAACGATGATACTTCAAAAGTGAAAACGCGAAATTGGAACTTCCCTACCGATAGAAATCTTAGAGTATATGCTAAAGATTTTCAGGGCTCTGAGAAGCTCTGAGAAATTCCCCGTACGCACTCATGTAGATAACTTTAAAGGTCCAGGTAGCTCGTTTGGATGTTTTGAAGGCTTTAAAATGTTCTTTGTGAAATTGAAATAAAAATACGATCATAGATAGCAAGCAAAGGGGCTGAAATTGAAATATGAATTCGATCATAAATAACAAGCAGAGAGGCTATATCAATAGAGTAGCCGACACTCAAGGGTCCTATGTTAAGCTTTCGGATTAAAATTTAGAAATCGATTTTTTTAAATTTCATTGTTAACATCCTAAAACATAATAATTCGGAATCTATGATTTTCGAAGATTTCAGATATCTAACTTTTTTTTAATTGGAATTAATACAACGTTTCTCGTAAATGGAATGCGATCCCTACCGATAGAAACCTCGGCGTATATGCTAAATATTCTCAAATCGAGAAGCTCTGAGAAATTCTCCACATGCACTTAGGTAGATATATTTAAAGGTCCAGGTACCTCGTTTAGATGTTTTGAAGGTTTTAAAATGTCCTTTCCGAATTTGAAATAAGAATTCGATCATAAATAACAAGCAGAGATGCTATCTCAATAGAGTAGCCGACACTCAAAGGTCCTTTGTTAATATTTCGGATTAAAATTTAGAAATAGATTTTTGTAAATTTCATAGTTACGAGTAACAGCCTAAAACCTAATAATTCGGAATCGATGGGTTTCGATGATTTCAGATATCTAACTTTTTTGTTGTGAATGTTTAAAATTGGGAATAATACAACGTTTCTCGCAAATGGAACGATATCCCTACCGAAAAGAATCTTTGAGTATATACTAAAAATTCTTTAGGTCAAAGAAGCTCAGATAAATTCTGCGCAGGCACTCAAGTAGATACGTTTTAAGGTCCAGGTAGTTCTTTTAAATGTTTTAAAATTGGAATTAATACAACGTTTCTCCTAAATGGAATGAGATACGCCAAAAAAGACAACATTTTTTAATTCAACTAGAAAATTGTATATTAGTATATAAGTTATAATTATAAATAAGTATAATGAGAAAATTCATCCATTAAAAAAAAAGTGTTGATAATTTGAAGAGAAATTTAAAAAAGGAGAGCGGATTAGCCACGACCAACTACTGTAAATAACTCTACCCGCCC
The DNA here is from genome assembly GCF_010883055.1 of Belonocnema kinseyi. NCBI lineage: Eukaryota > Metazoa > Arthropoda > Insecta > Hymenoptera > Cynipidae > Belonocnema > Belonocnema kinseyi. Next base: position 119,736,434 of record NC_046662.1, read on the forward strand.
GGTACGTGACGAATACAAAAAGAACATTATATTACCGTCGCACCACTCTTAAAAGGACCACTAAAAGGATCTTGAAAAGGACCCAAATCTCAAACTATCTCCGAGACTATTTTGTTTCAAAATCGACTCTGTTTATAGACTCAAATGGGCCAGGCTATTTCGCTAAAGAAAACTCAGAGATTTCTTTCGGTAGGGATACGCCAAAAACTACAATATTTTCGAATTCAACTCGAAAATTGTATATTAGTACATAAGTTATAATTATATATAAATATAAAAAGGACCTATAAAAGAACCTTGAAAAGGACCCAAATCTCTATCACTGAGACTAAATCAATCAAATCGAACCTGCAGACAGTCTCAAACCGGCTCGACTATACGCTAACCAGGCTGCGGTCACTCAATGCTTTAAAAGTGCAGACCGATAATCGACGGTGGTACCATTAAACGATCCCGCAGGTTTTTAAGATAAGATAATAGATGCTTGAGGTTATATCCAGATGATTTGTAGATAATGTAATTAAAAAACTTGATGAATTGAAAAAACCAATAGAAAAACAAATAAAAATATATAAATAATTACTGGAATAATTATTTATATATTTCTGCTTGTTTTTCTATTGCTTTTTCCATACAAACATGTTCTAAGGAAAAACGAAAGATGATGGAAGTATGTTTGAAAGCAGTTTTCATTTAAATTTTGTAATCATTTTCGACATCAACTTTCTTATCGGCAGGTACCTTTCTCAAAATATTGCTCTGCTTTTATGGTCATAATACAGAAGGTACCGCTCCCTCTTTTAGTGTTCAGTTGTGTACTGCAACGATAATCACCAGATCGAAAATGATGACAACAAACTAGATATCAGCTCTCAAACAGTTCATAATGGGTTAGGTTTAACATGTGCTGACGTTCCGAAAACAACGAAGGAGTAAGAGAGATAGATCAAACTTGTGCCCCTGAGCGACGTGTAGCGGGGGAAAGTACTACAGAGCCATCTAACGAGCTCGCAAAACAGGATCAAAGTATGTGTCTTCACGGTTGCCTACATTAGTGACCACAGCCTGATGCTAACCAAGCATCGGCAAATGGCTACGCTCGCGCCGCCTGGTGGCACTTTAGAGCATTTCTTGAGATCCACTGCCCTACGTAGACCCACAATACATGTTGAACCTGCATGATTTTTTTCGTTACATTTTGCGATTCTTACTTTTTTCAATGTAATGAGAATTTTCGAACTTTCCTTATGAATTTATTAATTAGAAGCGTTGGTTAAAAGTTTAATTATCTGGTTGAAAATTAATCTCTTTTAATTGAAAATTCAACTACTTGGGTCAAAGTTAAGCTACATTCAGAATTTTTTTTATTGAAGGCATATGTCTGGTTTAAAATTCAACTGTTTAGTGTAAAATAATATTTTTATTTTTTATTTATAATTTATTATTTAACAGAAAATGTAACTTCTCCATTTTTTCAAGATTGATATATTTTAGTTAGAAATACGCGTTTTTTTGCTGTAAAAAAAAATTTTAGTTTGAATTTTTCCTTTTTTTGCGTAAAAATGCATCAGTTTCTTGGAAAACTAATTTTTTGTTGAACATATTTTTTATTTGAAAATTGAATTTTTGTAAAGAAAGTTTGTCTTCTGGTTTAATGATTCAAAAATTTAGATATACTTTTATTTAGGGTTTTGAGTGAAAAATCTTTATTTGTTGGAAATTCTTTGTTTTTTGGTTTTCAAATCCTTTTTTTTTGTGGTAGAAATTGAATTCTTTTTGTATTAAAATATAAACTATGACAATTTTTAGTTGGTAATTTATCTTTTTAGGTTGAACATTCAACTATTTTGTTAAAAATTTAATTATTTTGTTAAAAATTCTAGTATTTTCTTAAAGAGTTATCTTTTAAAGTTGAAAAAACTTGTTTTTTCTTTGAAATAAATTAATACATTTGAAAATTTTAAATTTATGTATGAAACACTGTTTTATTTCGCTTATAAAATATTCTACGGTAAGATTAAAATGTTGGTATTTGAATATTAATGATTTGAAATGAAAAATTAGTCAAAGAAAAATCAGAGAATTTTGAAAATACGCGTCTAAGTTTTTATTTAAATCATAAATTCTTAAATTCTCTTAAACTCTTTAAGGGCATGTGATACTTAGAAAATGGTCGATTTTACCAGTTTTAGGTTCCCACAGCTTTTTGTCTAAAATAATAAATATTTCATCTTAAAAATTTGGGAAATGATAGCGAACATGCTAACGTACGTCCTCACACACTTTTTTTACAGGTTAATTTAAAAAAGTTTTAATTCAGCAAAATGTGATTAATTTGCATAGCACTTAAGAAATAGTGTCGACTTTTTCAGTGTTAGATTCCCCCGGCTTTTTTCCTAGGATAAGAAATATTTTGCCTTCAAAATCTAGGAAATGATAGCGAACATGCTAACGGACGACCCTGTACACTTTTTTTGCGTTTTTTTAAAACATTTTTGATATTGCTAACAACGTGCGTGTATATTTAGAGGTTATGTGTGTTATAATGCACCCGAGCATTACTTCCGAACTACACAATATTTTTGGACGAAAACTTTGGACTCACAAATAAACATAGTAACTATAATCTCCTGGAACTAACCTTGTTTGCAGGCAATCAAACAAATTTATTTCAGAAATAATTTCCAGATTATCGGAAAGGCAGAGATAAAAAACGACGTAACCTCAAAGTAATGCATATGCATAAAATTCATATTTAGCACAATAAATTTTGTTTGTTATTATCCCTCAAAAGAGTCCGGGACGTCCGTTATGATATTTTATAGCATCTCCGAATTCAATTTTTACAAATTTTCATTTTTGTGGAAAAAAGCCGGGGAGACTGTAAGTATCACATGCCCTTAAAATTCTCCTGTATTCTTTCATATTCTTGGTTTATATAACCAAGAAACTTGAGAACCATCCAACGACACAACACGTTTCTCCAATACGTTGATATATATTTTTTCATGCTTCTTGCACTCATTTCCAACAAATTTAAGAAGAAACTAACCACAAAAACATACTCGTGAATACGCATTTGACAGATGCGATTGAAAAGTCGATCGGAAAAAATGTTTATTTTCAACGCGCGGCGGCGCCACCAAGCGCCACCAAGCGTGAAAGAAATCCCGCATTTATCCTCTTTATAAAAGACACACGATTTTCCTATTCGGGCCTCATAATAGAGAATGTATAGTACAATATAATTTCCTCGTGTCTGAAAATTTGCTGAATGTGAAAATTTCAGTCAAGTCAATGGCGTCGGTCCCGGCATTGATCGTTTCACCAAAGATATTAGGTCCTAGATACGGCACGAGATTAGTTGCACCACAGACCGGTAGTCAGCGTGGCATATACATGTAGAGGCGCGATATGTACCGATTGGTTCCTCCGCATACTTAAAGAGACGCGACAGGCAACCATATATTCGGTGGCGCCAAATTATAGTGCATTTGAAATCAAAAATGGTAATAATCTAATTTTACTTTATACGTGAATGGAAAAATAATTTTAATTGAGTAGAAAAGGTCTTGAAGGAATTCGAAAACTCTAATGACTTTTTGAAATCAAAATTATGCCCAAAATTTATCAAATATGTTAGTATAAAATAGTAATAACGATTTTGAATTAAAAAGTTTATTTTTTATTTAAGTTGTAATTTTTTTGGAAATTAGTAGAGAAGTGAATTTGAAGATACAGTTAAGTTTTATTTAAATTTAAATGAACTAAAAAAACTGTCCGGTGAAATCAACCAGAATTGTGGTTGAATATGTCATTACTATTTTTTGCAGGTTAAAGAAATAAAAATTCTGAAAAAAAATTTCCTTATAAAACTTATAAAAAAAATTTTTTCCTCAATTTCCTTATAGACCTAGACAAATGTATTCTGAAATGTTGCATTTTTTTAAATATTTGTTAATTTAGTGGCATATGAGTTTTTTAACAGCTGTAAGGTGTAAGAAGCATTTTCGAAAGTCAAAGAAAATTACGGCTTGTTTCTACAGTTTATCTAAGGCCATGTCATAAACATGAACCATTTTTTCAAATTGAAATAAGAAGTAACTCAATCTTACAAAATGTCATTTTCCCTGCTTCAGAAATCTAAGTTTAAGAAAAAATTTAAGTTTGCGTAATTTTTTTATTAGCATTTAATATTAAAACTTGTCATAAAAATTGCCATAATTTCGTATTTTTTTATTTTAATATCTGAGCTAATTAAATTCTTTAAACCGCAAGCATGAAAAATAATATAAACCAATGCTTATAAATTCACAGAACTATTATGTACTTTAATAGTGTATATTTTTTTTAAGAATTTGACCCCGTTTTTATTTTATTTTTAATAAATATATAAGTTTTCTCAGTTTTTTACTTAGTTTCCGTTGATTATTTCCTTTATTTTTTATTTATTGACAAAAATAAGTTGAAACTTTAACATTTTCTCCACCGGTCATGTATAGAAAACTATACTTTCCAGCTGGTCGATTAAGCCTTTGTTTGCATTTACTTGTTTAACTCTTTGCATATTTATTTCCATTCAAAATTCTTGATTTTTTTAAAATAATTATTTTAAATTCTTTCCTTTAATAAAAAACTTGCTATTTAAATTTGTTCGTAAATAAATTTATTTTCTAATAATTTGAATATTTCATTAACTTTCAGTTTCTTTTATATAATTTTAAAGGCTTATGCATTATAAATTTATTATCCCATTGACAAAAAAGGTTTTTTTTAAGAAAAATAACGACAATCATGCAAAAAACCCACTTTTTTATTTGAAAAAGGTATTAAAAATGTTTATTTCCTTCATAATTAAAAAGAAATTTGGAAGGAATTTCAAATTGGAATAAAATTATGAATCGAACCAAAAAATACACGATCTGGCACTTTTTTGTTAGACTTATTTTTTCAAAAATTGTATATTCCTTTTCAAAGATCTTTGTTGAAAACCGAAGTTTAATTCCGCTCTATTGTATTATTCACAGCTTTCTTCTAACTGCAATTCATAACACAGTAGACAATTAGACATAATGTAAAAATTACGATGAACATGATAAGTCAAAACTGTCATCTAGGTACTTGAAGTTAAAGAGAATATTTATTTCTGACATTATTAAAACTTCCATTTTAATATTGAATCTATCAAATTAAAAAGGAAGATATTTTAAAGTTATTTAGGCCTAGCGTTATAATGCTTAAAGCTGCTTGTTCTTCAAAAATCAGTATATTCCAATCAAGATTTTTTCTTATTTCTTAAATCTTGTAAACAAGAACAAATGTTTTCATGTACAAATAAGTGACGAAATTTGTTATCAAATCATTTTTTTAAAGTGATAAGCCGTGATTATTTCTGCCGTCTTGGAGAAAAAAGTTAGTCTCTAAAGTTTGACGTGAGAATCATTTTCGCGTTGCAACTCATTCGTAAAGAAGACTCACGTCAAAACGAAGATAGTGTGTTTCTTCACTCAAACAGCAGATTTGGCTTAACCCATTTTTTCCTCTTGACGGATTGTTCACCTTGGCGCACGGGGTATTTCCTAAATTAATTGTTTTACGTACAAAGAAGTCGTGTCTACTAAAATGTAATATTTTTTTCTCGATGATTCAAATTAAAGAAAAAGGTTTGAAAGTATAAAATTAAAAATGTAAAGAATTGCAATAATTCCTAATTTAAGAATGAAATCTTAAACAATTAAAAATTTTAACATTGAAATTCAATTTGGTTTTGAATATAAAGGTTTAATATCGTAAAATTGACAACTGTAAGCCTTCGAACTTGATTAGGCTAAAATTAATAGCCTCCAAAATCTGATAATACCAAATACAAACATTTAGAATTCTGCATTTCAATTTTCAATTCAAAACTTTCAAAATTAAATAATTTGAATTTATCAGATTATATACTTGAGGCATATTCAAAATTTTAAAAATACTAATGCTTGCATTTTTAATTTATAAACTCTATGAAAAAATTTCAAATAATACAATTCTTGAAATTTCTGTGTATAAAATTACTCAATTTGAATGTTTTAAATTGAAAATATATTAAACCCTTTCAATTTAAAATTCCTCTCCATATAAAAAGTTTTCGATTTCAAAGGCTTAACATATATTTCAATTTTTCACGAGGTTTGACATCGAATAATCTGCTTATTCCAGCTTTAAATTATTTATATCCTAAAGCTGAAAAAAATGTATTGCCGAATCATAAGTGATTTCATTTGAAATGTTTAAAATTAAATAATTTGAATTAATAGGTTGTACTCGAAGAATATTCGAAATTTTACAAATACTGAGATTTTTAATTTATAAACTAGTTTCTTTTCATAATTATTATTTTATTTTCACGCTTCTAAAAGAAAATAATTACCCTTTAATTTTAATTGTTTTCATTTCAAATTTCTCTCATTTAAAACCTTTTAATTTCAAAGGCTTTGAAGTTATAATTCAATTTTCGAAACTGAATCATTTTGAACGGAATAATTATTTAATTGCTGACATAGTTTTTATTTAACTAGATTGTACTTAAATTTAACACCATTTAACACCATTGAACATCTACAATTTTAACTGGAATTTACTTGAATTTAACTAAATTTTACTCAAATTTTGAATTTAAATAAAATGTATTCACTTTTTGAAATGATCTAAATTATATTCAATCTTTAAATTTAGTTTTACAACATAATTTTCAAATTGCACTACAATAAATCTTAAAGTACGAATAGAATTGTTTTAAAACTTATTGACTTAGTATCTGGAAAATTACTCTTATAAAATAAACCAGACGAGAAGTTAATTTAATTTACCTAAACTTTATTTAATTCTTAAATTCACCTAAATTTAATTTAAATGTTGAATTTAGCTAGATTTTATTTAAATTTTAAATTCAACTAAATTTTATTTAATTTTTTAATTTATCCTAATTAGATTTATATTTTAAGTTTAGTTTTGAACAATAATTTTAGAAATTTCACTAAATTTTCTAAAGTACGAAAAGAATTTTTGTACATTTATTTATTGTCTCGAAGTTTTAAAATAATAATTAATAGAATATTTTTAGGCTCTCTTTAATTTGTATATAATTAGGTAATTCAGTGTTCATAACATTTTTATCGTACAGGCCTTACAGAGCCAGCTGGCCGATTCAACTATAGCAAGGATTGCTATAGTGATGGCGAAGGCGAACGCGAGATACAGAAAATCGTTTTCGGTTTGGAATTCAACAACTTTTGGTGTGCATCCCGACCCGCCAGCTTAGGTGCTTGGTGGACGCGGTTGCCACAGAAACGGTGAAAAGTTAAAGAGGGCAGCACCTCGATATAGTCAAAAATGTAGTTAGATATATATACCAGGTGTATACATATGAAACCGGTATTTTTTCAAGAAAAAAACACATTTATTTCAAGAGAATGATAACAAATATTTTATTCAAAGTATGCG
>NC_046662.1:119744018-119745217 GCF_010883055.1 Belonocnema kinseyi
TCGTTTTTGGTCCACTGTGAGCAAACGCGGCACCCATCGCGCGCAGAGCTTCTTCATGCCCAAAACTGAATACACGATATTGCCCACACGTTCCAATGATATACCTACAGTAGTAGCTACCTCTCTCAATTTCACTTTGGGATCATTCAACATCATATCATGGATTTTTTCGACATTTTCTGGTGTAGTGACCTCTTTTGGGCGCCCAGATCGTTCAGCATCAACTGTGCTCGTACGGCCACAATGAAACTCGGTAAACTGAAGTTTTGACAGGCGTCATTTGAAGGATCAAGCTCGACGAAAATGGTTCACATTAGTGAATACTAATGCCATCCCTTAGAATTTTCAGGTACTTATCAGACTACCGAGTATGAGTCTTGTCATTGACTTTTTACCAAATTATTCCCTTAAACATTTCAATAACAATTAATATTACCTTAAAAAAATATTTTTTTCAAAACCTGAAATTGTTAATATTTTAAAGGTACAAAGATTCTTTAATGTGCAACTTGAGATGTATTCTTACATACTTTAATTATTATTATATTTATATTGGATATACGTCATATATTTTTTATTAATTCTTGTGTTTATGTATATGTTTGAAATATTTATGTCATTTAGGTCTTAAATATTATTAATTTTTTCATTAGCTATATTAATTATTTTAACAATAAATTTTTTTTTAACTTCAGCAAATAGGAAAATCTATAATATCAGCAATATAAACCATAAAAATATGAAGTTCGAACTGCTTTCAAAATGTATATCAAAATTAAATTTTATTCATATTAAACTACATATTTTTATGACTTTCTGTTTTTATATAATAAGTAATAGTTACTCTTATTTTTTCATAGATTTTATTTTGTTTATCTGCAAACAGCATCAAGTTTTAAATTATTTTTGCTTTTTCTTAATGCAATTCAATGAAAACGTCAGACCTACTTTATGTGGCGCCATCTGTTGGATTAGTTTGACCGACAATTCCCCTCCGTATCGTAAGAAATCATAAAAGTGGGGGCGATGCATGAGGCTGGGTGAAACCAAAGATATTCGGTCCTAGATACGGCATGTGTCAGTGGTGGGGACGGCCGATTTATATATACCAGGTGTATACATATGAAACCGGTATTGCCATTTAGCGGCCAGTAGGCACACTTGTAGGCACTGTCGGAACTTACCATTTGTGCTAATTG
>NC_046662.1:119745317-119768350 GCF_010883055.1 Belonocnema kinseyi
AATCATTTATTTATTGCTTAATCTTGAAAGCTTTTCTCTCGCTGCATTCAACCCCTGATAATTTTATTTAAAAATTTTAAGTTAAAGGAGATTTTGAATTAAAAAGTTAATTATATTATTGCGAACCTCATTTCTTAAATGAACAGACTATAAACGATTAAACTCTATAAACAAACGTACCGTACACACGACGCACTGTGGAAGGAAATTCACTTTTTTCGTTCAGCTTGATGCTCCGAACTTTTGTCTCCTCTATTTGTGTCTTATTATCGGTATATCTTTTTTTTATAAAAGTTCTTCACATTAATGTAGGAATGACATTTAATAACGAAAATAATTTAAAAGTTTATAATAACTATTGTTATAAACAATTCTTGTGGCGAAATATTAGAATTTGAGATTTTTCAAATTCTAATTTTCTTCAATCGGCAGAACGACTTTAGGTATTCCTTAAAATAATAAATATTGAATAATATTTAATAAAATATAACAATTTAAATTTTTGTAAAAATTAGATCAACAAACTCAAAATTTTGGTCCTTTCGCATAGACATTTTTTTTTGCACCGGAAATGTTTTAAGCTGTTGGACGAATAACTGCTAGTCACAAAATATTGGATAAAATATTCTTTAATCGCTACACTGACTACGAATATTCTTGAAAAAATGTATCTTTGATCATATTCAATAGAATATAACAAATTACATGTTTATAAACAGTTTACATAAATAATTTCCCAATGTTGCGAGTTTCATTTGGAAAAGTCGTGTTTTCAATCGTAATAGATTGAAAATGAAACTTAACACTGCATGCTAAGATTCACTCAATACAAAATATTTTGACAATGATTCACCGACTTGGCCATAACAGAAAATTTAAATTTGATAAAGCCTTAATTTTAAATATTCCGTTGCAAGAATTGTTAATGACAGTAGTTATTGTTAACTTTTCTAATATTTTTGTGACTAGCAGTCATTCGTCCATAGCTTAACACATTTCCATTGAAAAAAAACTTTCAATGCCAACATTTTTAATTTGTTTATCTAATTTGTCTAAAAGAATTTAACTTGTTATATTTTATCAAATAATATTGAATATTTATTACTTTAAGGAATACCTGAAGTCGTTCTGGCCATTGCAGGAAATAATCATTTGAAAAATCTCAAATTATAGTATTTTGCCACAAAAATTGTTTATCAAAGTGGTTATTATAAACTTTTAAATTATTTTTATTTTCTATCTATAATTAGACTATTTGTCAATTTGTTCATAAAATTGGTTTATAACAAATAAATGAAATAATAATCCAATTATTTGTACTCGATGAGTCCCTAAACATTCATTTAAGACAATATAAAGTTTTTCTGATCAGTTATTAAAGCTTAAAAAATTGTTATGTACAAAATTTTAGTTTTTGAATACTTTAAGTGGAAAAATTATTAATAAAAGAATAGAAAAGACAAAATTTCGGAGAGTCAAGATTGAATGAAAAAAGTGCATTCGCTCCAACTGTTCGTTATGAGTACAGTACGTTTGTTTATAGAGTTTAATAGCTAATAGTCTCTGTATTTTAGAAATGAGATTTGCAATAATGTAATTAACTATTTAATTCATTATCTCATTTATCAGTCTTGAAATTGACTTTTTACCAAACGATTTCCTCAAAAATTTTAATTACAATTACCATTACTTTTTTCAAATATTTCCTTCAAAACTTGAAATTTTTAAGATTTGAAAGGTACAAAGATTCTTTACTTTGCAATTTAAGATGTAGTTTTACATATTTTAATTCTTATTATATTTATATTGGATATACTTCATAATTTTTTATTAATTCTTCTGATCATGTATATGTTTTAAATAATTTTGTCATTGAGGTCTCAAATATTATTAATTTTTTCATTAGCTACATTAATAATTTTAACAATAAAATTTTTTTTAACTTTAACAAATAAGAAAATCAATAATAACAGCAAACGGAATCATAGAAATATGAAGTTCGAACTGCTTTAAAGATGTATCTCAAAATTAAATTTTCTTTATATTAAACTACATATTTTCGCGACTTTTTTTTTAATAATTAGTAATATTTACTCTTATTTTTTCATTCATTTCTTTGTATTTTATTTGCAAACAGCCTCAAGCTTTTAATTAATTTTAATTTCTCTTAATGCAATTCAATGAAAAAGTCAGACCTACTTTTTGTGGCGCCATCTGTTGGATTAGTTTGACCGACATTATCCCTCCGGATAGTAAGAAAACTACTACTACCTAAGCATACACGGTCGAGGCAGGGGGCAGATTTCACCACTACCACCGCTAGTATTTAGTCCGTGGGATTCGTGCGCAACTGGTGAAGGGAAGTGACTGCTAATACTAAGTAACATGATATAATTAATACATGGTCTAGCCACTTGAGGGCCCGGTTTCGTTGAAGTCACGCAACCGCTTAATTCCACCATTTTGTTAGTTTGACCGCGCAGTTTGAGTTTGACGCGTAATACTTGCAATGGATATATTAGAACATTGATAAGCAAATAAATTCAGACCAGAATGTAAGTTTGTAAATATTACTGAATGAGATGTGATTAAAAGTATATACAATTTTTGTTATTTATGATAATGAATTTCATTTTAAATATCTCCGTTTGCCAGTGAATGAATAATTCTCAGGTGGATAATTCTTTCAGAAATATATACGTAAAATTGACAGAGGTTTGTAATAGAATTACGCGGGTCCGTAAATTTTACAGTATGCAATATTATAGTGGTTCGCCAACATTTATTATAATTTTGAACAGTCTATTAAGAATAAGAGAGATTTTTAATGTGATACAATGAGATTTCATATTACAGTCATCGCTATTTACCTTGCCGCGGATGGGACTGTAGGGAAATAATGGTGTATTTACACGCCGGTTTACTGGTCGCCAGCCAGCCGAAAAATCATAAGAGTGAAGGAGACAAAGAGCGGGAAATTAAAAGAAAAGTACTCTCTATCTCTTTCACTCTTATTATTTTTTTTTGCTGGCTGACGGCCAGTCGACAGGCGTGTAAATACACCATAATTTTCCTGGAAACGATGTTCCCCCACTCTCGAGTGTAATCTTGATTCGTGGTGCTTGATGCAAATTGTTTCGCTCGCTACGTACGTTGCCGCGCGCGGATCAGTGTTTAGAAACAGTGAAATTTCGATTTTTAGAATACATATTGTGGAAGTAATTATCTCACATTTGGTTCCAAAAAATTGTGAGCACATCGTTCTCTCGCGGAATAAACTGAAAAATAGGTTTGTATTTACGAATTATTGATAAACCTTTGATTAAATTTGCCATGCTTGAGGTTATCTCATGTGACAAGGAAATTATCATAAGACTTTAATATTATGATTTCGAAATTTTTTATGAGCCTCATTAACAAAGAATATAATGACTTTTTGCACTTTAAAATTACCTTAAAAGACCTAAACCAGTGACGGCAACGTAAATAGCGACCAGATAAGTTCTCGGATGCCGAGCCGTCGCGGTCTTGGTGGGGGAAGAGCTCGACCGAGAGTTAGACAAGAGGGAGTAACTGACATAATGAAAATTGTACCTTACAGCAGTAAAAATTTTCGTCAAATTCATATCGCTATTTACAAAAAATTAAATTTCGCCTCCGAATCGGGTTAACACTTTTTTTTAAACTCGAGATAGTAATAAGAAATGAAATCTCAATAAAAATAAATATACGTACCATCCCAAGGATACGTAGAGTTACTGAATATAGAGAGAAAAAGTTTAATAAAAAAGTCATTCAGTTCAGAGAAAATTAAGTATTACTTTTGAGGTTAGATTTTTATGGTTCCTGATAATCGTCTTAATAAAAAAAAATAATAATTACCCAAGATATTTTGGTGAATGTTATAAGTAATAGCTCGATCGTAAAGGTCTTTATTTTTAATAAAGACAAAAATCTAATTTAAAAATACGATTTTGAAACAATCCTTTTACATCGATGTGTGTTAGAATTGTTTAGTATTTTATAACAAAAAAAAAATCCACTTAAAAAAATTGTCCCTTGCCACCTTCTCCCTTTCCACCCTTAATATATTAATTATATTAAGAGCGTAACAAAAATTGCAATAAACAATAAAGAACAAGAATATATATATATATATAATTATTAATAAATATTGAATATATTAAATATCTTTCGATCATATTGTCCTTGATCCAGGCTGAGGAGTGTTTTTGAATAAATAAAACATAATAATTATCATTTTTTATGTCACGGGCCCTGAAGGTGGGCCGTTTAAATCAAAGAAAAAAATTCCTGGTCATTTCCCGGTTCGCAAACGTTTTTCACGGCCAATGAAATTTAAAAAAATCAAACTATATTCTAAACATTTTTCCATATAAAGTAATAAACAATAAACAACAAATTGAAGTATTCAAAGTGGAACCCTTGAATTCCCAACTTTTAAAATTGAAGTTTAAATGTTTTCAATTAAAAAATGGTGTACTCAATGCTCAATAACGTACACGTATAAACTGGAAGGTACTTACACTTTCAAATTAAACAGTTTTAAGTGAAATGCAAATAAACTGCAAAGTGTAAAACTTTTATACATTATAGAGTTAAAATATTGAGATTAGTTCCAAAAATATAAATCCACGTTAACATTTTCAATAGTTAAAATTAAAGAATCAAACAATGAACTTTAAAAATGTTCAAAATTATGTTATTTTAAGTAATTTTAAACTAGACACATTTAAAATTAAAAATATAATTTTTTTAACTTAACATTTCTTAAATTAGAACTTAAATTATTTTTATTTTAAATAGTCTCGGCATCCTTCAAAAGCTTTAAAGTTTTATTTTGAAATCTAAAAAAATCTAGAAGTACTTTTAAATTTTTCCAAATTCAAAATCATTTTTGAATTTTTTGTCAGAACTTTTAAATATATTTTCAAATGAATTCAACTTTTTCTATAACTTTTAGAAAATCCTGCAAATAAAAAAAAATTAAATTTGAATTCATAAATAACAATAGAACACTTATTATTGAGACAAGTAATAGAGTAATATTAGAAGATATTTAGAAGTTTTAAAAAGATTCGAATTAAATTTAGAACTATAGGAAAATTTCGATTAATTAAAAAATATATTTAGAAGTTCTGAAAAAAACGTGAACGTACTGCGTTTGAATTACTTGAAATAATTTCAAGTTTTTAATTAATTTTAAATCTTTTTAAAACTTCTACATATCTCTTACAATTATTCAATTTTAAATACTTATTCTTTTTCTATATTAAGAAATTTCCAATTGAACGGGATAAAAATGAAATAATTTAAGACTCACAATATTTTTAATTTAATAAAAACCATTCATTATTACTGTATTATTATGGATTTATTTTTAAGTTAAAAATAGTAAAACGCAGGTTTACATTTTTTGATGGCTGAAGAAATTAATAAAAGTCCCTGGCAGACCGAAGGAACCGAATAAAGCCTCGACAAAGTACCCGTAAAGACTCCATTGCGTCCCCCTTCGGTTGCTTTTCAAAAAACTAAAAAAAAAACAGCAAGATCATCTTTTAAACTGTTGAGGTTCGGATTCTACGTTAAATTTTCTATTGGAAACTCACGGAGTAATGGCAATACTTTTTTTGGAAGCGGTAAAAAGTTAAAAAAATATACAAGACCTATAACGCCTGTTGACTGCTACTTAAACATGATGCGTTTAAAGTGTAGCAGTCAACATGCGTTATACGTCTTATATTTTTTTAAACTTTTTACCGTTGCAAACATAAAACTATTGCGATTGTTCCTTGACCCTCTACAGGAAATTTTAACGTAAAATCCGAATTTCAACTATTTAAAAGTTGATTTTGCTGTTTTTTTTTGAGTTTTTTAAAAAGGAACCGAATCGGGAACCAACGGGTTATATAAAGGAACACCTGAAACTCTGAACGAAAAATATATTATTGATGAATAATGAAAATTTTTGTTTAAAATTAAAATTATCCGATTAAATGATATATTAATTTCAATTCTTATCAAGACTTTTAGATTGAAAGAGTTAGAATCTGGAAATTCTCAAATTTTGAACGGATCTAGAATTGTTTGGTCAAATCAATTATTGTTCAGATTTCTATACTTAGAGTACATATCCATTTAAAAAATTTTTAATTTATTTATATCTTTAGTTGATAAATTAAAACGGGTTTTCATCAAAAATTCTCAACTTCAAATCCTTTTGATTTTTAATTGTTTAAATCCTGAAAACTGCACTTTAATTGTTTAAAAACTGTTAAAATCTAACTTGGGCAGATATTTCTTCTGAAAATTCATCAAATTCCCGGTTTCCCTGTCCGGCGGCTATTCTATTTTTTAGAAAAAAATCTTAGATTTTAAAAACTTCTAATTTTGAATTTATTTTTAACCCTTCAAACAGTATTTTCAAATTATTTAAATGAAAATATATGCTGAAAAATTTTAATTGAATTATAAGTGAAAGACTTTCGAATTAAGCATTTTAAACTAAATGATATAATAATTTATAAAAATCTCAATTTAGGAAATTATTTAAAAACGGTTGAAACAAAAGTTGAATCAAAGTCCAGATCTCATAAAATTCCCGTTTTACCAGGTTTCCTTGTCCAGGGGCTAATCGCTAACCTTCCCTGTATTATATAATTTTCTTTATGCAGAACTTTCCCACTTGATTTCAATTTCATTTTATTTGACACAGTTATGTCACTTTTTGTCCACAGAAAGAGGTTATGAAACATATAACCTAAAATTGAACTTAATCCGTATTTTTCTTTAGCGATCTTCAACATTATTATAATACATTTTATTAGGATTCAAATATTTCTACACCTCAAAAGTACAAGAAATTTTTATGCTTGCATTTTACATCTTAAAATCCCTTAAGATTGCCGTCTTACTTATCCAAAATGGAGAAATTAAGCGTTGGGTCCTTATTGGTTCGGTTTTTTTTTACTTGCGCGTGGCTAGACCATGTATTTATTGGATCATGCCAAGTGTTATGTCGGCTCCTGAAGCAAGATGGTCAACGCTACCGCGAATATTCAAAATCAACGTTGAGGTCGACTTTCAAAATGTTCTTCGTTCGTTTGGGATCGCTGCTGCATTGTGGCCGTTGAAACGACATCCTGAAAAGTTGGATGGTAGTGAAAAGGAAAACACTTTACACACAATAATTATAATAACGAATTAACTAGTTTATTCAAAATTGTTCAAATATGAATTTAAATGATAGAGTCACCCACTAACAAACAGTTATGACTTCCGAACACAGTAAAATCACGAATGCGACTGATCCGCGAGATTTTATCTTTAAAAATCTTCTAAGTCCATTTTACTTGAAAAATTTTACTTGGAAAAAATCGAATAGTATTATACGATATTCAGAAGTTTTAAAAGAATTTTAAAAATAATTCAAATTTGAAAAGCTTTCAAATAATTAAAAATAAAATTACATGCGAAAATTTCATTAAGATTCCTATGAAAATTATGAATGGATTTTGTTTTAGAACATTAATTTGAAAAGAATATTGAAGAAGATTTAAAAAGATTTCCAAAATTGTCAGAAAATAATATGGAAGATCTTAACAGCTTATTTTAATTTTACGAGATATGTTCAAAGTTTTATGAAAAACTCGAGTGATATAAAAAGTAGTTGTTAAGAAGTTTCAAAAGAATTTAAAAAATGATAACAAATTATTAAATATTCCATAGCATTTTAAACAAAACTTAGGTTATTGAAGATTTTGAAATTTAATGTTGAAACTGTTTAAGCATTTTGAAAAGCTAACATTGTTATAAATAATCAATTGTTTTAACAATTATATTTATTGACATAATTTAATTATAACCTCATTAGAATTTGAAGTGGAAAATATTAGAAAAAAACTCCGAGTTTCTAGCATTATTATAACATAATATTTTTATGAATAATAAATTGTTTAAACAATAATCTTTGTTAACTTGATTTAATTTTTAAACAACTATGCCTTTTCGTAACTATATGTAACTATTTTATTAAAAATTGAACTACTTTACGAAAAGCTTATATTTTGATAAAAATGCAAATAACTTTTTCCTTGATGATTCACCTGCTTTGAGTGAGGATTTAACTTTTTTTAATTAAAAATTGGTTCTTTTTTATTTTATTCAGTTGCTTTTGATTTAAATTAACAATATTTTCTTGCTTAAAATATCAAATATTACATTTGTCGTGGAGAACTCATCTTTTTTAGTTGGAAATTCAACTGCTTCTTTAAAAATTGACTACTTTCTCGATTAACAAAAAACAGTAAGATTTCACCATACTACATCGTTTAACGTTATTATTAAATCACATTAGGGGAAGGGGGGGGGGGTTGCAATGATACGGATCCTAAAAACAGGAATTTTTAGTTAAAAAAATAAATTATCATAAGATATCGTAAAATATAACAATTTCTAGTTTCCGAAACAAATTAGATAAATAAATTTGAAATTTTAGAAATTCAAATACAAGGAATTCGTTTCTTCCATTCAAATAGCTTGAGATTAAGTTGAATGTCTCAGTTAGTCACAAATGATAATAAAAATTGATTTATAAATATTTTTATGAACAATTTATAATAGTTAAGTATTAATTATAAAATATTCCAGGAATTTTCACATGGTGAATCTTAGTACGCAGTGCTATTATTTATATTTGGTTATAAAAACTATTTACAATCATGTTTATTCTTAACGTTTCAATAATTTTTGTGATTAAACTTAATTCTTATATTAATATGTACATTGAATCTACCTAGCACTAGTTGTACAATATTTTGAAATTCAAAGTAATAAGGTTCATTGATTTTAAACTGAAAACGTTAAAAAAGTGAATAATATGTAAGATAGTAACATTAACCAATTTTTAAATTAGTACCGTATAAATTATATAAATTTCAAATTCTGTGTGTGTGTGAAACTCAATTTATTTAGAATAACATTATTAGAGTAACATTTTATTTTAAATTAAAAGCATTAATAGTTCCATCAATTTAAATTCATAGAAACTGTTACCACGCAAAATTATTGCAGATTGATACATAAGAAATTGCAGTCAAATCTCACTTCTAAAACGTTAAAAGTGGTCAAATTTGCGAAGTCTTCAATTTACATTTTAAAGGTCTTCAAAACATAATAAATTTCAATTCTCAGCTTTCAAAATTAGAGCAATACATAGACATTCTATGAATGAGCATTGTGAATACAAAGGGATTATAAGTACAATGGATACTAATTTCAAAATCTCAGATACGCCCGCCTCTAATCCGACGCGAGATATACTTACTGGGTGGAGGCAAGTGAGGGGTAGCAATGGTGGAGGTACACTTAAACAGGTATCAGTGCGAGTCGGGCTATGACCAAGGCCCCTGGGTGAGTTAATCCCGACCACTTGTGGCGGTACGTTAAGTGGTTGTCGTAAACATCTGAGATTTTGAGAAAAGCAAGAAAAATAAATAAATTAGCTCTGGCGAGAAACAGGGACCAATTTTAAGTCAAAGAATAGATTTCCTCTCATTTTATTGAATGGGGAAGTTAGAAGTTTTAAAATTGAGGGTGGTCTGTTTCGAATTTCTGTAGTTTACAACTTGCAGATGTTTATTTATCGCTGGACGTGACTTGCACGGACTTCGTAAATTTTTTCGGTTCGCTTTATCGTGGGAAAGAGACCTAGTGAATTTCTCAAGAGCTATATTTCGTCCTGGGTTTCGAAATTTAAGCTTTTCAAATTATAAATACATATATATCGCTAAATTCTTACGTGTATTGGAAATTCCTATGAATTCAAATTAATCGCGCTGGTAGATGTTTTTAAAAAATATTTCTAATTTTTTAAAGCTGAGCGACAATAAGATAACTTTGCATGTCTATTTACAATTTAAATTCTATATTTACAAAAAAAATAATTCTATGGGTCTTAGCAAAAAAAAACTGGGATGGTCGATGCGCTGCGCCGACAAATGATCACGAAAACACGAGGTTGTCCACCAACCTCTCCCCTCCACCATTATGGCAACGAAAAAGGGCCGAGGGTAACGGTTTTACAACTCCGTTTGCTGTCAAAGGGCGTGTGCGTCTACACTGTTGTAAATTTAAATGTAAGATATCTATGTGAACTAATTTGAAAGGCTCATAATTTAACAGTTAAAATTAATTTCTCTAGAAAACATTAATTATCATTAATAATATTTATAATGTATTCATATATTTTTGTTTATACCCTTCTTGCAACATAATTATGCAAATAATTATTATTTAAATTTATTCGGGAGTAAATGGCAGCGCTGCTAACATCAGCTTATCAACATGGACTATCTTCGTTCTTGTCGGTCCTAAACGTATTTGTGCATAAACTTTACCGACCATTTCTTCTATAAAACAGACGGTCCTGTATAATATTGATGGAATTTCGTTTTTCGGTGTTCGTTTAAGAGGTAAACGTGATCTCCTACATTGAAGTTTTCGGGATTCGCAATATTTCTTTGATCTATCTTTAGCGGTGTTAATGAACCTGTTTTCGTATTTCGCCCCTGAGAATATTAGGGTACCTATAATTTTTATGAAAAAACGGGCTTGTCATCGGAGGTAATTATGTTATGCACTAACACCGAGGTTGCGCCCAATTTATTTCCGGGGAGGTGGCATTCATATAGGTAATCACCTAGAATTTCGAAAAAGTTCAACTTTTCGTCTTCATTGAGGTCGTCAAGTTGAAGGATTTTTAGAAGAAGAGCGAATCTCGTTCCGTCTGTCCTTCTTTCGCATTTTGAGAATGAGTACTTGACCGGGTACGTGGGGGTAACACAGTACACTCTTCTAGATCGACAGGTGCAAGGGTGAGCTGTACATCACTGGAGGTACTGTTAATGGCGAATCACCTTGCCGTATCCCCACTCCTCGTGACTACAGTCCCGCCTATGTAGATATTAGGGCCTGCGTCGATTGTCCGCATGTATCCCTCTAGTAGATTATTTCCCTTGAGAAGAATTTCAACTAAAATTTGTGACCTAGCGGGGAGACAAACTGTTTTATATTTTACTAAGAGTAATTCTCTACTTCTGAAATAAATGTCAATACCCACAACTGACAAAATGGCGCCCTGTTGTTTTAAAAATGCCATTCCCAAAATGCCATTTTGAGGGATTGGAAATTATTCGAGACTATATGAAAATTCGTTTCAATTCCATTGATGAAGGTTTTGATTTCGCCCCGAGTTGGGATCATATCAGGGGAAATTCCTGCGATATTATAAATTTTACTTGAATCAACCCAAGTTCGCGAATCAACACAATATTCCTTAGTCAAGTTCAAATCGGACCCAGTATCAATCATAAAATAGGCTTTACTCCTATGAAAACTTTTATCTTGTCATTTTAATGTTGGGTTTGTCCTACATTTGTCGGACTCGATGCTGAGTGCGACTTGTTTACAGGGATGAAATTTTGGTTCAGGGGCGTCGGTGTCTGGTTGTGACGCCCCTGTTTGGAGTTTAAATCATTTTTATTTGTGAAGCGAGCTTTTTTATGTTGAGGTTCCCTGTCATGTCTCTGTTTTAGTCTACACTGACTGATCACGTGGTTTTTTAATTCGCAATAGGAGCAATAATTTCTGTCCTGATTTTGTTTATAGTTTGTGGCATTATTTATTGTCTTCCCCTTAGGACAATTACGCTTATAATGCCCAAATTCCTCACAATTGTAACGATGAACTGAGGAAAGGGACCACCTTTTTCTATTTTCCGCTTCAACTACGTTGCTTCAACTACTGCAATACGTTTTTGCGGTACGGCGCGTTTGCATCGTTGCTTTTACCCGCGCTCGGGTTTCGCACTCCGTGGACGATTTTCCACGTATTTTTTTCTAAATCTGCCTCGGCGGCAAGCTCGATATCTTCATCTAGGATAGTTGGCGATCTCTCTTTTACAAAGTAAAGAGTTTCGCGATCGAGACCTCGCATAAAATTTTTCATCGCGGTTTTCTTGTATTCTTGACAATACTCGAGGCCCCGTGCGCCTTAAGTTTCGTCCATTACTCTAATTATTATTTTATTCATAATTTCATTATCGCGAATCCCTTAATCTGCAACACTTTCACCAAACCTCCTTTTAATTATTGCGAGCTCTTGAGCTAATTGACTCGTATCGCGGCTCTCGATGAGAAAGCCCTGTGCAAAGATTTAAGAATTTCATCGAGTGCGACACCCACCTTATCCTGGATGTACCGGCGAGCTTGCCCAGTTACTTTGTTCTTTAATAATCATAGAAGATGCATGTCACTACCGACAGGTACTGATTGCACTGATGTACGTTCGCGCATTAAAAGATCGTGAAGAGAGTGACCACCCCAGTGACCCACCTCGCGATCGGTTTGAACTGACACCACGCTTGTCGACGGTGCTCGCGAAACGACGGGCGCGATTGAAGTTTCGTGTTGTGATGAGCTTTCCGCGCTCACAAATCTGACCACTCTGATCATTACTTCCGTCGGCAGACTTATTTTTACTATGGAGGCGAGTCCTCGGCATTTTTAAGCTGATTTGAATTTTATCGTAGTAAAATTTTGAGACGAATAATTTTATCACTAAGCGCTATAAATTATTTTCGATTACTATCCTCAAAATTTATTCAATAATTTTTGTACCCAATAATATAATGATCTTTAGGTCACTTTAACAATTTTAAATCAAGGTCCCAAACTTGAAAAAAAAATTTCATCGTAGGAAGCAAACATTCGTCTTCTAGCTGGAGTTTTATAAAACTTGCTATGCAGAAGTATTTTAGAAAGTTTATTATGAATTCACAGTTAGAATCTCTAAAATCAATTGAGATGAAGAAACCAAATTGGCAGCTGTGGAGTAGAAATTGGTGTTATCACTTCGTACTCCAATGTATGAGCCAGCACATAAAAATATATGAATAAGTACTTCTGATATTCCACAAGTGTTGACTTTCATCTGTATCTAGGACACCTCCTCGTGGTGATGGCGGGCAACGGTTTTCTCCGGCAAAGCTCCTGGAAAACTGTATGCAATGCCGTCATGGCAGAAAAAAGTCAAGCCTCGGATGAATATGATGGTGATGTCTCTGGAGTTGATCCTGGAGAGGAAGACATGCAAGCAGTCAATGTGCCAGTTAGGGTCGGCCAGCAGCTGGTAAGGGATTATCCCGAAGAAGATACTGGTGCACAACCAGTAGATTCAAATCACTGTGAAAACTGCGGGCAAGCTTTGTCGAAAAAAAGAAAATATCATATAGGTGATAATGAAGACAGACTTAAATTTTTTCGAGATCTGACCGGTATTGATACAGCTACTACAGTTCTAGCGAGCTGCTATGTTTGTCATGCATGCAATGAACGTTCTCGCCGAAAAAAGAAGATAATAAATCATTGCAAAAAGATTTATAAAATCAATCCGATAGCATTATGTTAAATATTCCCCGTGCAGCTGCTACAGAAAAATGTGTATTTTTGGTTGTAATTCTGGTTGCAACCGTATTTCTGCAGATATTATAGCTAAAATAATAACGGAGCAACGGTTTTGTATACCTATACGTTCGAGAGTATGCGACAAGCATAAAGATGCTTCATTAAACAATCAGTTTCCGCCAGCTGTAGGTTGTAACTATGACCAGAAATAAATTGAAGCCCTTATCGATAATTTAAGAAACGAAGTACAAAGGCTTAAGTTACATCAGCAACTAACGATTGTTAATTATGATTATTTCGACGACATAACAGAAGAAACTATTCATGAGTGGAATGGTCTAAGCAAAAAGCATTTTCAGGACTTACTAAAACGAGTGCTCTCTCTTCTTTCTAAAGAGAAAAGGCATCCAGAAACAGCACTTGGATTATATTTAGCTAAATTGCAAACTGGCGAAACAGATAAAAAACTTGCTGATATTTTTGTTCATGGTAGTCGAACAACGGCGAAACAACTAATAGCTCGTGCATAAAAGCATTGGAATGTGACTTCGTTCCTCAGTTTTTTGGATTTGAGCATATAAATCACCAGAAGATGCTTGAACAAAAGTTCAGAGCTAGCCCGAACAATTTTTCTAGATAAAGGGTCAACATCTTTAATAACAATATGGGATGGTACACACACGCACACACACACATATATATATATATATATATATATATATATACATATACAAAAGAGTCAGAATTATGCTTTTCAAAAGATGACGTTCTCTATGCAAAAAAAACTGTCTCTGGTAAAACCTCTCATATGTGTTACTTCCAACGGCTATATTGCGCTAGTAACACCGTATATTCCCTCAATATGTCTACCATATTTCCTGGAATATTTGAAACATTACAGGAAATATGGTGGAATATTTCTTCAGTGTCTCTATGTCCTTTTTCTGAAATATAAAGTTGATAATTTTTTAAGTTTTTACCAAAAACTATCCGTAGATCTAGCGGATACTTTTGGGTAAAAACTTGAAAAATTATCAACTTTATATTTCCGAAAAAGGATATAAAAAAGTTCCAGCCATATTTCTACCATATTTCCTGTAATATTGCGGATATTGCAGAAAATATCGTAGAAATATTGAGGGAATATGCGGTGTTACTAGGGTGTAGACGTTTTTGGCCCTTACCCTGCTACTAAAAATGATAAAACAATTATGGCTGAAATATTGCAAATAGAAATACAAGTGTGTCAAAAGTTTCAAACTGGGGACGTATTTATTCTCGACAGGTGGTTTCGCGATGTTAAGGCATACCTCGAGAAACAAGGTTTTATTGTGAAGATGCCTGAGTCGATGCCTGAATGAGAAACTAAGCTTGATTGGTTCAGTGCAAATAAATCGCGATGTGTAACGCGATTTCGATTTGGTGTAGAATTTTTTAATGATCATATGAAAACGTGTTTTCGGTACTTTAACAATGTATTCCTGAATCGATCCATCTCATATTTAATGGTCGATTTTCGGATTTCTGAATCATTGTATAATGCTTACCACCAGCGTTTAACATCGGACGAGGGCAATGAACAATTAATAAATCAAATCTTCGTCAGAATGAATACTAGAAAAAACTCTCCTAACAAACTGTGTGATATTGTCAAAGCCGAGAACTTGAATCGGCGATTTATGAACTTCGTACGCCTTGATGCAGCAAAATTGGAAGAGTTTCCTAGACTTTCTGAGCAAGATTTGTATATGTTTGCCCTTGGAAAATATCAAATAAAACAAGCAAGATCGTATTACGCTGAACATATCCATAGTAACGGTAAATATATAATCGAAGTAAGTAAAAATACCGATGGGCCCTTTTTGTCTAGATGCAATATTAACATTAAAGATTTATTGTTTGTTCGCGTTCGGATTCAGTCTCGACATAAAAATAATACAAGCCACTATGTCTACGTTCTTGCAAAAAAGATGGGAGAAGGCATTGACTCTATCAAAGAATACTATTGCTCATGTAAGAGCTGAGCCCGAACCGTTGGATGTTGTGCGCACGTCATGACCATTCTATGGTATTTAGGATATGGTCATACACTTGAAAATGTTGTACTTACAGGGGAAACATTGGACGATTTTTTTCCTAGCTTTGACAGCTCTGATTATGAAGATAATGATTAGGCACAATTATTCAATATATTGGGTTAAGGAAAAAATAATTTCGGTTCACCACATAAAATAAAACCCCGAATACAGTAAAATAAAACGATTTTTTTACCCTTTTAAGTTAGAATATCTCAAAAATATCATGTTATAGAGCAATTTTCAGGTCACATTTGGATTTAACGAACCAAATTCCTTCGGGAATTTATATATATTTTAATTCTATATATTAATTCTATATATTTTAATTCTAAATATATTTTAAAGCTGCACGCGGGGGGCCAAAAAATGGCATTGTTCTTTATCTTGCAATCTTAAATTTGATACATTTTAGAAGTTTGAATAAAAATTCATTCAGTTATGAAATTAGGAAAATACCAATAATTTTAGAATATAAATTCAGAAATAGCAGGGTTCAAATTGCACATTATTTTCAATCGTAAATATCGAAATCAAAGTTGAATGAATAATTGCAAGGAAGTCGAAAATTTATAGGCTTGATTTAGGAAAACATCTTGAATTCAGAATAATATTTTGAATTTATTTCAACTGGGAAAGAACACAGATTTTGTCGGTTAAATTATGAAGGGCATACGATAAATTGAATTTGCTTATAAAATGAACCTCTGGTTTTAGAAGATATTTAATTATAGAAACACTGCAAAAAAAAATCACAAGCAAAAACCTGAAAAACACATAGCAATAGTCGCAGAACAATATAATTATAACTTCGCTTTCCAACGAGGCAGAATCGCTAGTTCCATAATTAAACTCTGTCTGAAATAAAAATTAAAATCTAGGACTTACTACTTTTCGTCGATACGGTACGTAACTATGAAAAGAAAGAAAACTCACAATTTTCACTTTTAAACTGTGATCACAAGCAATTCACATAATTTTGTCAAACACATAATCGTCCTTCCTTGAAGATGTCCAGGATGGCCAAGTCCTTGTCCAGATCCGGGTCCATCGGGTTCAAAACCAGGTCCGTCTGGTCCAGATCCTGGTCCTCCGTTGCGTTCGCACTTCACGCACGATCGATAGGTCCCACGAGGCGATTGCACTTCACGTACAACCTATGGAAGAAACCAGAATTCTGGCAATGAATTCTCTTCCAACCACGCATCCGCCTGCACTACTGATTTACGTAATCAGCAGCACAACCCGATGGGAAAACCCAATTTATGGGGAAAAAACGCTCGGGATGGTTGGGGTTGACAGTGCCAGTGGTTACACTTGTCTTGTCGGCTTCCTTGTAGAAAATCCTGGTTGTCCCTCAGCTTGAATCTGCCGCTCGTGCGGCCCGGAAAGCTAACCTTCATCCACCTTCCGGTATCCGAAATCAGAGTCCGTCGACTTCCTCCTTGCGATTGTCACTTCACTTTTCACTATTTTGTCCGAATTTTATCACTCAAATTTTTCACTTTTAATTTTCGAAAAAAAAATTAATTTTCAGATGCAGCAATCCCACCGCTGCCACCAAATTTATTTTCCGTTGTTACGTCAGCTCCTACAGCAAGATGGTCGACGCAACCCCAAATATTCAAAATCAACGTCGAGGTCGACTTTCAAAATGTTCTTCGTTCGTTTGGGTCGCTGCTGCATTGTGGCCGTTGAAACGACATCCTCAAAAGTTGGATTTTAGTGAAAAGGAAAACACTTTACAGAAAATAATTGTAATAACGAATTAACTATTTTATTCAAAATTGTTCAAATATGAATTTAAATGGTAGAGTCACGCACTAACAAACAGTTATAAATTCCGAACACAGTAAAATCACGAATGCGACTGATCCGCGAGATTTTATCTTTAAAAATCTTCTAAGTCCATTTTACTTGAAAAATTTTCTAAGAGAAGAGAGAAGTTAACAACTCAGAGGTCGACGAAAATCTGACTTGGCCGTGCTCTTCGCCTCTGCCGTTCCGCGGTTTCCGCTTGCAGTACCATTTAGGTGGACGCACAAGAACTCCGCCCATTCAGAATTTTAGATTTGAGTGGTCCTCTTCTTCTACTTTGATATACTGACCTACTGTCTATATATGAATTTTCCTAGATTCAGCTTTGCACATCTACTTTTATGTAGAGAATTTTTTTCCAATTGTCAATTCATTTTGAATAACCAACAACTTTGTATGTAAGAACAAAAAACCTTTCTATAAATAATTACACATCTTGACCATTTTTCCAAGCACAGACTCTATTTTCTTAGCAAAACCAACTAAGAAAGCATTTTAAATCACTCTTTTTCTCTACTTTACTAATATGTAAGGATAGTTAATTCTGTAAACAATTTTTTTTTCACTGACTCTTTATACCTGGAAGCTTTATGGTCGATAAAAAACATCAAAATCCATTGGAAATGGGTGTGTAGACAAAACTTTATCCACATAAATTCGATTCTGCGGGGAAAAAATTGCATAAAATTTATGCATTGCCCAGGTGGAAAATTATTTACAAAAATGCACTAACAATTAAATCCATTTTTACAGGAATTCACAGGTGAATACAGTAAATTACAATGAAAATTACAGGAAAGTACAAATTTTTCTATTTTTAGGACGAATTTTATACTTTTTTGTGTTTTACTGTATATTGTATTTTAGTGTAGTTTCTATTTTCTATAAGAATTCACAAAAAAATGTACAACTGCAAGAATCTACACGAATGTATAGAAATCTTTTGTGGAAAAAGAAAAACTTTTTGATTGCAAATAAAAATTGAACTGCAAATTAAAACACACAAAGTAGAATAATTTTTTATTTTAAAGATTTAAAATTAAAGCTTAAGATTTTTTATTGAAACGCCTGAAGATTTACGCGTGTAAAATATGAATTTCTAACGCTTTGTGGCGGAAACTGCCGTATTTTGGGTAAAAAAATGCAACGGGTTGAAAGATAATCTTTTTGGTTGTAAATTGAACTGTTTTGTTGAAAAGCTGTCTTTTTTCAAAAATAATTTATGATTTGAAATGATTTCCTAAAGTTTCGAAACATAATATAAAATATTTTAAAGCAAAATTTTTAATTTTTACAACATTACAACATATTTGAAACAATTTTAGTAAGCTGAAGGGATACATAGAATTAAGCCAAATTGATATTTTTCAACATTTTGAATCTAAAATTGAGATATATTTTTTAGTTAATTCTCTATTTATTAGTTATTGAAGAGTTATTACAGATAACCACCATAAATATCAGTTGTTTTAATACTAAATGAATTTTACATTGACTATGGCATAAGCAGATGTAATTATAACTTAACTGTAATAATAAGAGATTAAAATATTTTTTTGTAATCATTATTTAATAATTAAATATTATTTAATGCTAATGCCGAAGAAATGAAAAATTATGTCTGATAATTGTTTATCAATTAGAATACCAAAAGAGTTGACCAAAGATATGTTTATAAAAACTAATAACTGTCATCTCAACAATATTATGAACCATTAACCCATATAATGTCTAAATATATTGTCTGCGTAATTAACTAAAGAGGGACACTATCGTATGCCGAAATGTCTTAAACAATTGTAATCTGAATTAATTAATTTTTACTTGGCACCATAAATTATTATATATTAGACTTGAAAGAAATCCGAACTTTAAAGAACGACAGCACCGTATGGCTTAACATCTTAATTTATTGAATTTAGAAGAAAACTTTAAAAACGAAACACCAAAAAATATGTTTCCAAAAATCAGTGTGATCGTCTCATTACAGTTATAGAACAAAGTAAAAAGAGGGAAGATGGAGAGAAAGGAGAGTCAATCGTTGTCACCGCTCGCTTCATACACTATACTGTATATAGACATGCCTTATATGAATAAATATGCACTTTATAATTTAAATTTATGAATAAAATATTTAATGAACTATTTAGTGGCATGCTAAAATGACGATACTTAGTATTGATTACAAAGATATTACAGAAATAAAGTTTATTTTCCATGCATTTGGTTCATTGTTTTCCCCTCAGCTTTCACCGAAGTGAATTTAGCTGATGGTTGAAGTGAAAATATCTAATATGTTGTTACAGAATTATTTCAAAATCTAAGAAATTTGCGAAACGTTATTTGAAATGTATTCTAATGGGAGGGGCAGTTTTAAACCTCTTGAGCGGAGCTCGTGCTCACCAAAACTACCTACTTTTGACCCGAGCGGAATTTAAGATTTGTATTCGGAGGGTGGTTGACCGCGAGCGGAGTTCGTGTGCGCCCCCACGGGCCACGAGTCACGCCCTATAATTCGCTGGTGTGGGAAGGTCGTTCGGTTACAGTATTCCGAGGTACACGAGAAACTCGAAAAAAGAAACCGTTTTTTTCTTACACAGCCGGAAGGGTCGAACTGCGTAGCCAAGGCCTCTGGGTGAGTTAATCCCAACCACGTGTGGTGATACGTTAAGTGGTTGTCGTGAACGTTGTCTGAGATTTTGAGAAAAGCAATAAAAATAAAGAAATGAGCTCTGACGAGAACCAGGGGCCAATTTTAAGTCAAAGAATAAATTTCCTCTCATTTTATTACATGAGAAAGTTAAAAGTTTTAAACTTGAGGATGGTTTGTTTCGAATTTCTCTAGTTCACAACTTGCAGGTGTTTATTTATCGCTGGACGTGACTTATTCGGACTTCGTAAATTTTTACGGTTCGCTTTAACGCGTCAAAGGGACCTAGTAGGACGTTCAGCGAAGGATTTTAAATGGAAATAATTTATAACAATGAACTTAGTTGTAAAGACGCTTCCTTAGGGGGCCTTGAAACACCTCCCAAAATTCAGAAAATTGGGGGGGGGGCGCTCGAGCTGTTATCTTCCAATATAGCGGATTATTTCATGTTTTTGGATTTTCCTTAGAAATTCCTTCTGAATAAAAAATGTTATATAAAATATTGCCATAAAGTGAATAGTTTGCCCGGAAAATTGAAAAGATTGAACATTTTTGTAAGTTCATTATTTTTGCATTTATGAGCGATTGACAGTGAAAAAGAAATCAGTTTATTGTTTCGAGCTTAGCTGAAGATACGCTACCGTGCAATATTAATAATTTCGTTGTAGCTATATTATTTATTCAATACTGAAAATTATTTCGATCGGATGGAGAAAGAAGAGAACCAAGAAAGCAAAACAAACGCGAATCAAAATTGAGAACCTACAAAAACCGGATGTGGGAATAGATTTCCAAAATAAGATAATCGAAAGCATAGATAGGGCAACATGGGAGGACCGTATAAAAAACAATGATATAGAGAGCGCCTGGACAATGTTACGGGATATCCTTGTTAGATGTACGATCGAAGTGTGTGGTACTTCAGTTGTAGGAAGAATTTCTGGTGATGCGTGGTGGAATGATGAAATTCAGGCTGTCCCAAAAGCAAAAAGAGAAGCATACAAGAGAACTTTGAACATCGCAGGTATTAGCAATGAGGAAAGAAATAGACGTAGAAATGATTATAGACGCGAAAACAGGATACTTAAGCGACTAGTTAAAGAAAGTAAAGATACAATTAGAGCAGAAGAAGAGATAAAAATACAAAACGACTTTGAAGGAAACAGGAAACTACTTTATAAAAAAATGAAAAGAAACAAAAGTACAGAAATTGTCAACATGAGAAATAGTAAGGGAGAAATGGTATATGATGCAGACGGAATACTAAAGGCTCTCAGAGACTATTTTAGGAGACAATTCGGAGATGAAGCTATAGGACACCACAACTGCGATGTTGAACACGATGCGATGGAAAACTCAATTGAAAAAGTCTGTGTCACTGAGGTTAGGGATATAATTAAGAACTTAAAAAACGGTTAGGCTGCCGGGGTAGACGGTATTAACGCTGAAATGCTTGAACACGGTGGCGCGTACATACCACATAGACAGTGCGAATTGATAAATTTATGTTTCGGGATGGGAGACGTCCCATACAATTGGAAAAAAGCAATTATCGTACCAATATACAAGAGAAAGGGAGATAAAAGCGAGTACAATAAATACAGAGGGATTAGCTTATTAAGCACCGTAAGGAAAATATATTCAAATATACTTATTCGTAGGGTAATGAAAATAACAGAAGCAAAGATTTGGGAAGTCCAAAGTGGGTTTATGTCAGGAAGGTCATGTACGGATCAAATATTTAGCTTAAGGCAAATAACAGAAAAAAGTTTGAGAGTAGGAAAACAAGTTTTCTGTGCATTTGTTGACATAGATAAAGCTTTTGACAAGGTAGATAGAAGTAAACTATGGGAAGACCTGAAAGAGTATGGAGTCAATGGATGGATGCTACAAGCTATAAAAACAATATATAGAGGTAACAAAGCGAGTGTAAGAGTGAATGGGAAACTGAGTGACTGTTTTGATATTATTCAAAGAGTTAGACAAGGATGCACTGTAAGTAAAATATATTCAAAAATACTTATTCGTAGGGTAATGAAAATAACAGAAGCAAAGAGTTAAGAAGTCCAAAGTGGGTTTATGCCAGGAAGGTCATGTACGGATCAAATATTTAGCTTAAGGCAAATAACAGAAAAAAGTTTGAGAGTAGGAAAACAAGTTTTCTGTGCATTTGTTGACATAGATAAAGCTTTTGACAAGGTAGATAGAAGTAAACTATGGGAAGACCTGAAAGAGTATGGAGTCAATGGATGGATCGTACAAGCTATAAAAACAATATAAACAGGTAACAAAGCGAGTGTAAGAGTGAATGGGAAACTGAGTGACTGTTTTGATATTATTCAAAGAGTTAGACAAGGATGCGTTATGTCTTCATGGTTATTTATATTATTTATGGACAAGTGTTTAAGAATGGCTCTCTTCGACGAAGAGGGTGTGGATCTCGAAACAGTAAGAGTACGTGGGTTAGCGTTCGCAGATGATAAGGTTGTTATGGCAGAGTCTATCGAAGACTTACAAAGAATGTTACATAAACTAGATGCAAGCATGAAGAGCATGGGTCTCAAAATTAACACAAATAAAACAAAAACTATGGTGTTCGAAGGAAAGAGTGAGAAAGCACTGTGCAATATTTTATTAAATGATGAGAGAATTGAACAAGTTAATCAGTTCGTATATCTTGGTAGCTTATTTACTAGGGACGGGAAGGAAGCTGAGGAATTAGATAGACGAATAAATGAAGGTATGAAGGTTATTGGTAGAGCAGATGCCCTTATCAGAAGTAAAAATATATCAAATAAAGCTAAAATGGCAATACATAATTCTATATTTGTACCGACTGTACTATACGGTAGCGAGACATGGACTTATCAAGAAAAAGATAAGAGTAAAATTAATGCAATTGGTATGAGATTCATGCGCATAATATGCGGGAAAACCCTGATGGACAAAGTAAGTAACGAGATAATTCTAAAAGAATGAGGTGCAGAAGAGACGCTAGTAGACACA